>NC_057803.1:563430967-563437892 GCF_018294505.1 Triticum aestivum
CTTGGTACTTTTAATACAAAAGGTAGCGTGGTACATACTGCGTTTAATTGTAAAATTTTCGGAGGAGATTTGCATTCCATGGCCGCTTTGTCTCTTTGCCGGAGTCGTCCCTCTTGCATGCTCGGGGCTTCTGAGCGTCCATCAGGTAGTAGGAGTTGTTGCCCAGCACTTTGCTGATGATGAAGGGGCCTTCCCAAGGCGCCGACAGCTTGTGCTGGCTGGCTGTTTGCTGGATCAGTCGGAGCACAAGGTCGCCCTCTTGGAAAGATCTCGGCCTGACCTTCCTGTTGTAGTATCTGCGCAGGCTCTGCTGGTAGATGCTAGACCGGCTGAGTGCCAATAGCCGGCCCTCTTCCAGCAGATCGACGCCATCTTAACATGCTTCTTCTGCTTCTTCCTCGGTGTACATGGTGACTCGCGGGGAATCGAACTGTATGTCCGTTGGGATGACGGCTTCAGCACCATAGATGAGGAAGAAAGGCGTGAAGCCAGTTGACTTGTTTGGAGTTGTGCGCAGACTCCAGAGGACGGCTGGCAACTCATCGAGCCAGCAGCCAGCCGAGCGCTCCAGAGGCTCGACCAGTCGGGGCTTGATGCCGGACAGGATGAGGTTGTTTGCTTGCTCCACCTGGCCGGTTGACTGTGGATGGGCGACGGATGCTAGGTCCAGTCGGATGCCATGTGTCGCGCAGAAACGGGCCAAGGCACCTTTGGCAAAATTTGTGCCGTTGTCGGTGATGATGCTGTGTGGTACGCCGTACCGAATTGTGATGTCGGAGATGAAAGTCATGGTAGTTGGACCATTCAGTTTCTTGATTGGCTTCGCTTCTATCCACTAGTTGAACTTGTCCACCGTGACAAGTAAGTGAGTTAAGCCACCTCGTGCCGTCTTGAATGGTCCCATCATGTCTAGGCCCCAAACTGCAAAGGGCCAGGCAATGGGGATGGTCTTGAGTGCAGAAGCCGGCTGATGCGGCTTGGAGCGGAACTTCTGGCACCCTTTGCATTTTTGGACCAATTCCTTGGCCTCTTCTAAGGCCGTTGGCCGAAAGAAACCGTGTCGGAAGGCTTTGGCGACGAGTGCTCTTGAAGCCACATGGTGGCCGCACTCGCCTTGATGGATGTCTTAGAGAATTGCCTGGCCTTGCTCTGGCTCTACGCAGCGCTGGTAGACACCAGTGACGCTGCGCCTAACTAGCTTTCTGTTGACTATGGTGTAGGCTGCCGCTCGGCGTTGTACTTGCCGAGCTAAGATCTCATCAGTCGGCAGCTCTTTGCTCACCAGGTATTTGAGGATGGGCCGGGCCCATGATGGTGCTGCTATTTCTTTGACTGCCAAAACTGCGACTTGGATGAGGGCGGCTGGGCTGGGAGGCGGCGGGCTGGAGTCAGCAACCGCTTGCTGGATTAATGAAGTCCCCGGGCCGACTGGTGCAGCCCTCGGGCCGAGTTTTGGAGTCTTCGGGCTGGCCGCCGCAGTCCCCGGGCTGGGTTCTGCAGTCCCTGGGCCGGCTTCGACTGTGGCGGCTTTGGACCCATCTACCAAAATCCTCGTACCGTCTGCTGGGGCTCTGGAATCGGATCTGACTTCTTCGGGGCGAGCCGGCACAAAGATGGAGTCTGATTCTGGTGAAGGCTTGACAGACAGCTTGAGGAGGCGCTGAAGGGCGACACCGGATGGTATTGCTTGGCGGGTAGAGCCGATTCGTGCCAGGGCGTCTGCTTGGTCGTTGTCGTTTCTTGGCACATGGAGGAACTCGCACCCCTTGAAATATCCACTGAGTTGCTGCACGAGGAAATAGTAACTCGCCATGTTTGCATCTTTGGTGTCCCAGTCGCCAGACGACTACTGGACCACTAAGTCCGAGTCGCCATAACACATGATCCGGCGAATGCCAAGTTCTTTGGCAAGCCGGAGCCCATGAATGAGCGCCTCATATTTGGCGACGTTGTTGGAGGCGGCAAAGTGGATTTGTAGTGTGTATTTGAGCTTGTCGCCTTTAGGAGAAGTGAAGACAATACTGGCTCCCAAGCCGGTGCGCATCTTGGAGCCGTCAAAATGCATCCGCCAATGGGTGGAGTCGGGCGCTGGTGGTAGGTACTGGGTCTCGGCCCAGTCGACGAGGAAGTCGACCAGTGCTTGTGACTTGATGGCGGTGCGGGGCTGGTAGTAGATGGTGTAGGGAGCCAGCTCGATGGCCCATTTGGCCACTCGGCCAGAAGCATCTCGGCTTCCGATGATCTCGGCAAGTGGGGCCGTGCAAACCACAGTGATTGGATGCTCTTGAAAGTAAGGCTTCAACTTCTTGGTGGCAAAGTGCACGCCATAGCACATCTTCTGGTAGTGGGGGTAGTTCTGCTTGGAGGTCGACAACACTTCGCTCAGGTAATATACCGGTCTCTGGACAGGTAGTGCCTTGCCTTCCTCCTTGCGTTCCACTACAATGACTGTGCTGACTACCCGGCTGGTGGCAGCGATGTACAGGAGCATGGGCTCCTTACGAGTCGGAGCCACCAGAACGGGTGGAGTAGTCAGCATCTTCTACAACTGGAGAAAGGCTTTGTCCGCCTTGTGGTTCCACTCGAAAAAGTGGTCTTCTTCATGAGCTGGTATAAGGGGAGAGCTTTCTCGCCCAGCCGACTGATGAATCGGCTGATGGACGCCAAGCAGCCAGTGAACTTTTGCATGTCCAACAGTCGGCTGTGTACCTCCGTCCTCTCAATGGCCTTGATCTTTACAGGGTTGCACTTTATGCCACGTTCAGAGACCAGGAAACCAAGGAGTTGGCCGGCTGGTACTCCGAAGACGCACTTCTCAGGGTTGAGCTTGATCTGGAATCTGCGCAGGTTCTCAAAGGTCTCCTTGAGGACTTCCAGCAGTGTTCCATGCTTCTTCGTCTTCACCACCACATCGTCCATGTAGACGTGGGTGTTTCTGCCGAGTTGCTTGAGGAGGCACATCTACATGCAACGCTGAAAGGTGGCGCCAGTATTCCTCAAGCCGAACGTCATGGTTAGGTAGAAGAAGGCTCCAAGTGGTGTGATGAAGGCGGTCTTCAGTCTGTCAGCTGGGTTCAGCTTGATCTGGTGATATCCTGAATATGCATCCAAGAAGCTCAACAACTCGCATCCGACTGTGGAGTCTATCACCTGATCAATTCTTGGCAAAGCAAACAGGTCCTTGGGGCAAGCCTTGTTGAGGCTTGTGTAGTCAATACACATTCGCCACTGCTTGTTCTTCTTCAGTACCAGGACCGGGTTGGCTAGCCACTCCGGAAAGAATACTTCCATAATGAAGCCGGCTGCTAGGAGTCGGGCTATCTCTTCTCCGACAACTCTTCTCTTTTCTTCTGATAGGCGGCGCAAGGGCTGCCTGACTGGCATCGCATCAGATCGGACATGTAACTTGTGCTCGGCGAATTCCGTCGGTACACCTATTCGACGAGCTCGCCTTCCTATTTGTTGTCGAGGTTTGCGCCTACGACAGCATACCTCTCTGGGTGCTCCGGATCCAAGGGTATCTTCTTTGTCTCTTTGGCCGGCTTGAACAAACCCTCATCCTCCGACTCCTTGGGGTTAGGCGACACCTCTAGCTGCTTGCCGGCCATCGCCACAACCCGGTCAAGGAGCCTCTTCTCGGCCGCGATCACCAGGGACTCGGCCAACCGACTACTTTCAGCCGCACAGGTAGACGACTTTCGGTAGTCGCCGGCTACGGTCAGAATCCCCTTGGAACTAGGCATCTTCATCTTGAGGTAGGCGTAGTGGGGGACCACCATGAACTGGGTAGGGCGGGTCGGCCAAGTAATGCATGGTATGGGCTCTCGAGATCCACCACCTCAAACCAAACTGACTCTCGGCGGAAGTGATCTTTGTCTTCAAAGAGGACGTCCATCAGGATCTTGCTGATTGGTGAGCAGGAAAGGCCAGGAACAATGCCGTGGAATACTGTCCGGCTATTCTGAAGCTGTCTTTGCTTGATTCCTAACGTCTCCATTGTGTCCTTGTACAGGATGTTGATGCTGCTGCCTCCGTCTATCAGAACTCGCGAGAAACGAGCAGCTCGTCTATCTGTGGCAAAGGTGGCATCCAAGACCAAGGCATAGGAGCCCGGACTGGGCATCACCTCTGGGTGATCAGCTCTGCTCCAGCTGATAGGCTTCTCGGACCAGTGCATGAATTCTGGTGTCTCTGATGCTACTGCATTCACCTCTTGCTGCTGCAGCCGCCTGCTGCGTCGATCATCAGCCACGCTGGTAAATACCACGTAGGCTCCGAGCTCTTCGGGGTACTTGTCTTGTACTGCGCCGACTGGCCTGACAGCCGGCTGCTGGGGCGGAGGCAGAGGCTGCTGCCCAGCAGGCGGGGGAGCCAGGAGGCCGTCTCCTTTGGCGATCCTGGTGAGCCAGTGGCACTTCCGGGTGATGTGGTTCGATGGCTTCGTGCTGCTATGGAACTTGCAAGGACCATCCAGAGTCTGCTCGTATGAGAAAGCCGGCAACCAGTTGGGCTTGCCACCTTTCTGTCGCTTGGGTGGAGGCTGCCCTTCCGGCTGCTGGTCTTCGACTGTCGCCACCTGCCGGCTGCTGGATGCCGGCTGTGGGGCCTTGCGCTTGTGGTCGCTCTGCTGTTGTCGCCGACTGGCGTCTCCAGCCGGAGTTCTAGGAGCCTGAGGGGCCACTTTGCCAGTCGCACTAACTTGAATCTCCGCCTTCATGGAGGAGTCGGCCGTGGCATACTTGTCTGCTATGATCAGCAGCTCGTCGAGGGTTTCTGGCTCATTGCAAAGGAGCTTGTGCTTGAGGAGGGTGCCTTCTCTGCACCCGGTGGTGAAGTACTCGATATCCTGCACCTCATGCACGCCCTCGCAGGAGTTCTGTAGCTCGGCCCAACGCGTGAGGTAGTCGCGAGTCGACTCGTTGGGGCCTTGCACGCACAAGGAAAGCTGACGAGGCTTGGGAGGACGTTTGTACGTGCTTATGAAGTTGCGGACGAATGCATCGGTAAAATCGACCCAGCTGTTGATGCTGCGGGGCTTCAGGCTATTTAGCCATGTCCGGGCCATGCCCTGGAGCATGAGCGGAACATATTTTACGGCAACACGCTTCTTGCCGTTTGCTATGTTGACGGCCGTGGAGTAGTCAACCAGCCAGTCCTCTGGCTTCATGGAGCCGGTGTACTTGGGCGTGTCTCTTGGGAGCATGAACCCTTTGGGAAAGGGGTCGTCTCGAATGCGGGGCCCGAAACAAGGCGGACCCAACTCGTCTTCTTCTTCCAGCGCCAGGGATCGGTGAAGTCGGTCGATCCGGTGGCGGGCGTCATTTTCTCCGACTCCCTCTCGGCGGCCAAGGTGGTCGCCGATAGTCGGATGGTCCACAAGCGGCGGGGAGACTCGCCTTTCCTTGCGAGGAGGAGGAGGCGGACAGTCGTCCCATCGTTCCACTGCTCTCAGGCGGCCGTCTTGGTCGCGCTCTATGGTAACGCGAGTCCGACTGCAGCCGACAACCGGATCCTTGTCTTTTCTTCCGCGGGCGCCACCAGTCGGCGTCCGAGACGTCGCGCCTTGGTCTCGGCATGGAGGCGGGTCGTCGTTTTGTCGCCGCGGCGCCTCTATGCGGTAGCCGGCCTTGTTATGCGCGGCAACCGTGTCGAGGAGCCGCTGGACTCGCTCTGCTATCAGGCGGCGCTCTTCACCCTCGAAGTTGTCCAGCTCATCCGCCGCCGCCTGGGCGGCTCAAATGTTCTCCGCAGGCGTGGCGTACATAGGGCGATTTGCCCCGAATATGTTGGCGATGGCCACGCCGCACTGCTGGACCGCGCCTAGGCGGCTGGGCCCAGTTGGGGCTGGCGAGCCACCTACAGCGCGATCCATCTCACGCTGGTAGGTTTCTGACAAGCGTCTCATGCTAGCCTGCTTCTTCGTGCCTTCGACGAGCAGAAGGTGGCGCGCCTCCAACGTCTCCACGTCAGCGTCTTCCGGAATGGGCGCGGTCAGGTCTTGCAGTGCCGCGCCAAGTGGGTTATGCGCTCCTCCGTCGGGATGCTCATCATGACTGATGACGAGCACCTCTATGACGGTGCTTCTGTCGCTCTCCGTGCGAGGGAGCGGCTCGTCATAGACCACCACATTGGTGGGGAACGCGTCGAGTAATGCAGTGTCGGAGTCGACCAGCATCGGGTCGGTGGAGCCTACAGACTCCAAGTCCACGGCAGGCTCGCTGGCGACGAGGAGTTGGTCAAGGAGGCCCGTGAGGAGGCTCTCGGGGCCGCCCGTGCCTGCGTCGGATGTAGGCTCGTCGGAGAGGCGAACCTCACCGACAAGATCGGCGAGCCAGCTGGCTGCGCAGGCGATCTCAGTGCCGTGCAGTACGTCGGTGCAAACTCCGTCTGGCGTGCCAGGCTGGCTGCGCTCTCCAGGGAGAAAAAGGGTTCCCGTCCAGAGCAGGTCTCCGGACGACGGTGCACCAAGCTCCACGGTGGGTGCCAAATGTCGGGGGTTGGGTGTGACATATGCCAAAGGATGGCTTATCATGGTGGGAGCGAGTAGAACGTCGCCGGTGCCTGGAAACATGATAAGGCGAAGGCATGCACACCGGCGAATCTTACCTAGCTTTGGGGCTCTCCGTGGAGATAATACCCCTACTGCTGCTCTGCGGGATCTCCGCATGATCACTATGGCAAAGTGTGTACATGGTTGCTCCTTGAGCTGTTTCCTGGAGGTAGGAGAAGGCAAGGCTAGCTCTGTCCTTCCTATATGATCTGGTCTAGTGCTAATGGATTCCAACCCTATGCATGGGTGCCCTGGGGGGTTTATATAGGCCTAGCCCCAGGGGTACAATGGTAATCCGGCTGGATACGGGCCCAGCCGTCAGTCTCTCTGGCCGCCGTCTTATCCACCGACTCCTGGGGCCCGCCGACTGGCTCA
>NC_057803.1:563438214-563487937 GCF_018294505.1 Triticum aestivum
CGGCTATAGATTACTATAGTTGTGCCTCTAATGACGCGGGCTCGGTCATGGGGTCGTGGCGACAGCTCTGCCGTCTGGCGGGCGATCACTGTGGCCACTCCCTGTCGCGTCTGGTTAATGGCGCGTGGGGCCCGTGGGAGGGGCCGGCCGACTCCTGGGGGCCGACTCCCAACTGGGCCGACTAGTGGCGCCCTTGCTGTCTTCCGTACGCCCGCCGATTGGTGGGACCCGTCATCCCTGGGTCGTACCGGCAGGCCGTCGTGGGCACAGGACTCCACCCACTGGGGCTGACGTCAGGGCCGGCATGGCAACAGTGTTGCGCCGGGCGGAGATCTCCGCTGGTACGGCGTACTGTGGCCACGCCTGCCCTTGGAAAAGGGTGGGAGTGGACCTTACTGTGGCCACTCCCCGTCCCGTCCCTCTTTATGAGGGCATGGGGGTTGTTGGCGTCGCGGGCCGACTCCCCATGGCCGGCTTCTCTAGAAGTCGCTAGTCAGGAGTCGGCTCATCCTGAAGTCGTCCTTGGGACTTGGCCGCGAGTGGGCAGTCGGCTGCCTCGCAACGGACTCTCAGAAGGCGGCTCTTCGTCCTGGGGTCTTGAGGGGTGCAGCCTGCCCTGATGTCTTGAAAGGTTCTGGGCCTGGGTTAGCCTACCCGTGGCCCATTACTCCGACACTATATATAATAATTTATATATAGCTCATGGAAACTTCTTATGCAATTTATTGCAGTCGTTTTTTTGGTTGGCCAGGGCCAATTTCGCGTATTTCTATGGGTTCCAAACTATTTTTAATACCGAAATGTCTAGCCAGATTTAAAGTACTTTGAAGATATATTTAAATTAGGTTAATACCCAATGAAATAGGAATCTGAAAATGTGATAAAATTCAGAAATTATAAAGTAATTGCCAATTTGTCATCTGTTTTTATATTTACAGCCCATTTCATATTACTTTCAAGATTTGCAGGCGTCTTGAAAGAGTTGCAGCCCATTAGGGCGTAGAAAAATAAGTAGGCCTGGATTGGGTATTCTTCAGAAAAAATAAACTGGGCTCATTTTCACAAAGAAAAAATAGTTGGGCTGGTCACATGGTGAACATAAAATATAAGCCTGGGCTAGACGGGCCACAGCCCAGTTCAAACCCTGCTTCGTCTCAACAATACCAAACAAAAAAAAATACTGCTTGAGTAGCTACGTCCCAGGTGTCAGCCGATCTTGTGCTGTTCTCTTGTCTATTGACTATATACGCTCACAATGTTGAGGGTCCCAGATGTCAGGAAAACACTAGGAGGAAGCATTTTATTTTTCCATACGCTGACATGGTGGGCCCCTACTGTCATCCTCTCCACATACTTCTGCCGATTCCTGTTGTTTGTTGACCATGTTGACAATGCGAGAGGGCGGCGCCGCAGCGAGCGCACCAAAGTGCGCGGAGGACGTCAGCGTTAACGATTTAGGAGACGGTGGGGTGGCGATGCGTGCGCTGAGGCGCAGCCAGCCGTGGGAGGCGGAAGCAGGCGGCCCCGCCGGCGCTGGTTTTGTTTTGGCGGCTGGATGAAGACAGGACTGAAGAAACACGACAGACTGTAAGAGCAGCAGGAGTACTTAACAACCTTAACTGAAACCAGCAGGGGCACTTAAGAACCAAAGCTGAAAGCAGTATGAGTACTTATACATGTTCAACCGTACAAAGCACGCCTCAAACAGTGCTACTTTGCCTACAGTTAACCAAGGGTGAGGCCACCAAGCCCCAGGACAAGGCCCAGGCGCCACCCCGCGCATCCACAACCTTCTGAAAGCGGCTTCATCTCGCAATGTGGTCAATAAATAGGATATTCGCTTTAGAGCCATGGAAAAGCATGAACATAATCTTCTATCCTATTCTCCAAGATGGACGGGCCTTCATTATTTGAGACCACCCATGAATAAGTATCTTTTCACCTCCAAGGGGAATTGAGTAGGTTGACATATACATCATGTTGTGACTAAGCACAAGTCTGACCCGACCATGGTCAGGCATCTGTATAGGAAGAATAGAACTTGACAGTTCCTGTTTCAAGAAGATCACAGCTGTAAAACTGTGTATAAGCAATAGTTTATGAACAACATATATAACAGAAAACAGCTCGTACCATAAGTTTCTCGACACAGTTGGACCTGTTCAACGAGTGCAGCAGTGGCACACATATCCCACGTGGCCTTCCACCATTGAAACGCCCCACAAGGACCTCAAGACGATCAATAAAGTGTAGGAACTTGTGGATGTCGATCCAGTCAACTTCAGTGCCATTAGTAACAGCCGAGTTATTACAGAGTAACAAAGGAGCAGACTGCTTAACTCTGAAAAAACCTACACATGCCACTAATTATAAGAAAATATTAGTTAGAAGTAGCATCTTCGTGAGAGATTCATTGCTACTTCTAAAGTTAAATTGTGATTAGTTAGACAAGATAGGTGGATTAAGAAGTAATCGAGACAACAAGCAAGAACCAGATACAAAACTAACATGGATGAACAATTGGAACGACGTCGGGGTGGAAGATCGCAGTGAAGATGAGACCAGGTTCAGCTATTTCCATCAACATTCGTGCGCCAACTTTCAGTCCGTAACACTTGAGAAAGTTTATCCAAGTTCGGCCATAAAAAAGCAGCGATCTTCTTGGTGCATGAACCCAACTCGGAACTTATATCCATGGCTTGTCTTCACTGTGACCATTAAACTAGTGTATTCAGTTATGGCAAGGCCGAGCATCTTGAGTACATGTGTTCTGGCAGAGCAAATCATACACTGTAGGAAAAATAATATGAGAACACAGCATGTTCAAAAAAACCCCACCCTCCCGGATAGAAAAGAGGATTCTAGGAACATACTGTGCGCGTTTCAAAATGCTGTGTTAGGATGAGAAGGAACAAGTGTGGCGTCTCGCCGAGGGCGCAGAAACCTGTAGGGTACTCGCACTTTGGGCACTGCAAATGAAACACACTAGATTCAGTAGGAATAAAAAAGCATCAATGCGGCGGCTGCCATCCTAGGATTACCTGCGACCAAGGGACTTGGGTTTATCGGGGATAGATGAAGAATTCGTACCTGGTTCTCCATGAGAAAACCCTATGCAAACCCAAGAGGGGGTTTTCTCTGAACAAGCAGACGAGGGAGAAGGGGATTCAGGCCCAGTGAAATATTGCCGCTTGGTTCGTCCAGCTTACTGCTAAAGCTGGAAAGGGGGGGGGGTTGTGATTTGATGGCTCATTGGGCATTACTGCGGCGCTACGACCGGGGTGTGTCTACCGTGAAGTTGTGCACTCTAATTTGTGCATATGGCACGTGGACCCCGTTGCCGGTTGCCCCACATATCAGCGAAAGGAAGTAGAAAGACAGGAGTAACTAGTTACACATAAATATATTTTTTGATAGAGAGATACTCCCTCTTAAATAAATATACAAATCTTTTATATCACAGGCTCACCTTGCCGAGAAATATACTCCCTCTGCAACGCACGGGCATTATGGGGGTTCAGCTTTTTTATGGGGGTTCAGCTGGGAATATAATACTCAGATAGGCTCACGGTTCTGGACTTTGGGCCGCAGGCCAACCCTGCATGTTTGGGGGCCCATGTGTTCTATCTCAGCACTTTTCATATTGCAAACGATCGGTATGGCGCTGGTTTTAGATGCTGTCGCAAGGCGAATACACAAAATTGAATAAAGCACGGCAGCTGTTGGAATGAAATTGAATGACAGTTCCTAACCAGCAATCAGAGTTGCAATTCTATCAACGATATACCATGTGATAAATAATATTGTCGTACTACTTATACACACAGGACACTTGTTTCACCATGCCAGATTATTACATCAAAATCTCTCGGAGGATAGATCAGTTCGGCAGTTGCGTGCTGCTAATTTCAAAGTTGATTTGGACCAGCTCTCCTTGCCGAGAAAGTTCGATTTTGACATCATCCCCTACCGCAAGATATGATTTAGATTTGAACCTTGACCATCCTTTAGCATCAATCATCATGCGACCATCCTTTGTACTTATGGTATATTGAGCAGGTTCATTCACACCAACGCTGCGCATGGTAAGAGAAACTTGGCCGCGGTCGCCCAGATTGTTGAACGACTCCCTCGTTGCTCTAGGAATTCTCTGTTTGCAAACAAGAAGACATACCCAAACAGTTAGATCAACATAGTGAATCATGTGAAACAACATGGAAAGAAAAAAGAACGAAGCACTTGGGCGGCCAATGCTCACCAAGAAGGTGGACATGTCGGTTTTTGTAAGGACTTTGGTATATGAAGTGCGAACTGCAGCCAAGTCTTTTGCCGGTGCAACTGCACGGGCCGGAGAAGATGCAAGTGCAAGTGTTGGTGCAGGTGCCGAAGCCGCTGCTGCTGCCGGAGATGGTGCTCCTTGTAGAGCTGGTGCCGGTGTCGGAGCAGGTGCTGGTGTCGATGCCCGATCCTCCGGTAGATCAGACTGATCCGATGACGCGGTCGGTGCCCAATCCTCAGCTGGATCAGAATGAGCTGTTGCCGCTGTCAGTGCTAGAGCAACTGCCGGTGCTTGATCTATGCGAGACAGCGGCGATCGTGTCTGGTCTACTATGATCAGATTTCTAACTTGACTAGGATCCGTGACCGTGATCCAGTTTTTTTCTTTATTTCTTTTAAATGCGAGAAGGACTAATTGTGGCGTTTTTGTTAAACCAAACTGCAGTTCATCATAGGGATTCAGCTTGTACTCAGACAACAAACTGATCCAATTTTTTCCAGTAATATAAGTGATGGACAGTGCCTTCGTTACTGACACGACATAAGAAGTGCAACCTGCAAAAATAGCCATCGTAGAGCAAACCAAACGGTTTATTCTGTGATGAATGTCACATGGCAAAACCTGCATCGTAAAATTGCAGGAAAAGAAAGAAAACATGACAATAAATCAATAAGATTTAGACAGTAAGTCAATAAGATTTACTTGATGTGACACGAGTGAATCCTTACCAGGAAATCACTATGTTGAAGTACTAAACAGAAGATTGATCGTCCAACTACGCGTGGAATGCAGGGGCCCTTTCTACTCCCACAAGAAGGATAGTCCAAAGGTCATGACAAATCGTATGGACCGAACATCCATGGGACTGGAAATCCTGGTGGGTGCGATAAACCCTGCAATGCATACAGATATTGGAGTGTAACCATAATTGATAAACCGTCGTCACAAAAAATATGATCTGGATACTTCAAAATATACAGACTAAATTGAGTGGACATGCATTAACATAGACCATTCTCAGGACTGACCACACACCAAAAGCGGCAGTACTAATAAACAATATAGGGTTCACAAACACAAATCAAGTACCGAACAATAGTACTTACTACAGACAAGCAAAGTTGCACTGACTAAACTCTGCAGACTATTTCTTGCCACCGACCTACGGGATGAACCCCGCATAACTGGCTAGGCCATGGACTTCGTGTGAGATGTCTACACGCACCATCACCATCTTGTCAATCTTGGAGAACCTAACAGAGTGGTCTTTCCACTCATAAACATGATGATGAAGACTGACCGCATCAGATTTGTTGGGAAGCTTTACAAGAACCGCACCCTTCGTAATCGAAGGCACAACCAGGAAATTGTTGTGGTCAAGTACAGCCTTGAGAACACGCCTGACAACAATGCTATAGGAAAATACTAGTTCAGGACACGTGGCGACAAGGACACAGCAGCTGGATAGTTCAGCAGTAGAACTCATCATCAGGTCTTCCAGTTCACACGGCATGACTTTGAGAACTTCATCTCCAGGCGGACTTGGTTCTAATTCAAACAAAAACCATATTTTATTACTACCTCCGTTCAGAAATATAAGATGATTTTCGATATCATACTCCATATATGACTACATATACGCACAGAAATGAGTGAACAAAGACACTAGAACATGTCTTCAAAGGCATGAGAGCAGAGGGATTACATGCAAAATCCATAACACAAGTTATCGAGGCAAATATACCCTCTTAAAAGGTAGCATTGATGTTCATAAAGTACTCCCTCTGTCCCAAAATTCTTGTCTTAGATTTGTCTAGATATGGATGTATCAAGTCATATTTTAGTATTAGATACATCAGTATCTAGACAAATCTAAGACAAGAAATTTGGGACAGAGGGAGTAGTTGAAAGTAATCTATAAGAAATCAGTGTCAACCTCTCGCATGTTTTGGTCAAAAGAGGAATTTAGAACCGTCATTTGGCACACAAAAATCACATGCAAGATCACCCAAAAAGTTGTACTACTAGTACTAGTACTGCGTGTTAGATGAAAAAACACGATCAAGATCGAGAAAAAGATCGTCAAGAAGAGATATTACCTGGACTTGCTTAATGGGGGATCCCGAAGAGGGGGGCTTGGACAGGGCGATGGCTTTGAGCTTGTCTGCGGTAGTCTCGGCAGGGTGCCTGCGCTTCTTCGTACCATGAGCCTCGACGGTTTTGGCCGGAGCCATAGACATCACTTCGGCCGGTGCTCCAGCGTCCATCAAGAAACTGTCAAATAGAAATAAAAGAAAAGAAACCATAATCACAAACCCAAAAGAAGAAAAGAGAGGGAGTTATAGGATCAGTCTCGAGGTTGCAAGACCGGGCCTTGGCCAGAATCAACACCATTGATGCGCTCACCTTTCCTTCTTTCGGAGAGAAGAACAATGGCAGAAGAAGGTCGGCGTTTTCTTGAAGAAATGAGGAACAAGAAGAGGTAGAATCGAGTGCTGGGTAGAGAGGAAGCTGAGAGAGAAGAGTGAAATGATGGTTGCTTCGTCCGTCCAACTTACTGCTAGAAAGGAGGGGGTTTTGTGATTTGACGGCTCATTGGGCATTACTGCGGCGCTTCGATCAGGGTAGTCTACCGTCACTCTATTACGGAGTAATTTAGTGCATGGCTGGTGGACCCTAATGCTGGTTGTCCCACACGTCGGCGAAAGTGAGTAATTTAGTGCATGGCTGGAGGAGGATCCGCACGGTAGAGCATGTCCACTATTTTTCAAAAGAAAAAATGATTACAGCAAGCATTTCCACTCTTACGACGGAGGAGTGTGAAACACGGCAGTCACTTGAACATACACAGTGCTCCTACTACTAGGCATGTGCAGTGGTTCATACGTCAGTACTACACAATCTTCTTGCTAGTGTAGTACGATAAGACGATAACAAATGATGTTGTGCGCATGTCAACTACTCCTATATGTAACAAATACACGAAGAGGAAACAACTATATTGAGATGAGAATGCAACCAAACACACCCACATGCTTTGTGCTACAGTGACTGATCTGCACCGTCTGAGTTTGATCCAACGGTCATGTTGCACCGAGACATGGACATGCCCATGCAGAGGGCACCTAAACACCACCGAAGTCCCTCTGCTTCTCGAGGTGCACGACGTTGGTGATGGAGGGTGCCACCGCTTGCAGAGCCCGCTCTCGGTTGACGGGAGCCAGCTCGTCAAAGACGGCGTCCAATGGCGCGAATGGATTCCGGTGACGGAGCCCTGAAAGGATTCGCCGGGCAACGGCGACGGCAGCCCGCAACCCCTCCTTGTCCAGCTTAGCCCCCACCATCGCGCGGAGACGGCTCAGCTCCTTGGAGATATAGGTGAAGAAGGAGACCAGGTCAGGAAGCCGCAGCTCATTGAAGTCGACCGGGTGGTCGAACGGGTTTAGCCCGATGGCCGGCATCGTCGCGCTGGCACGACGGTAGGCATCGCGCAGCCGCAACACGTGAGTGGAAACTTGGTTCACCAAGTGGCTGAGGCGATCTTGGACCTTGTCACGATCGGCCCGCTCACGCTCCAGCCGGCTCCCCTGACGGCCTATCGTATCTCCCGCTTTCTGCAGCAACGCCGCCGACGCCTCGAGCATCTTTGTGGTGGACGCCTGCCGCTTTTGAAGCTCCGTGAACTCCCGCACATAACGGAGGAGCATGGCACTCCTCTCCTCCTTGAGCTCACGGTGTCAGATTTCGGGTTCCGGCGGACCCTTGAGGTTCGAACATTGGGGTGCGCATGGAGATTTTGCCTTCTACCTACCTGCACCCCTCCACCTCGCTAAGATCTAAGCTATGGAAAGAACAGCACAAGAGACACCGGGTTTATACTGGTTCGGGCCACCGTTGTGGTGTAATACCCTACTCCAGTGTGTGGTGTGGTGGATTGCCTCTTGGGCTGATGATGATGAGCAATACAAGGAAGAACAGCCTCGCGAGGGTCTGTTCTTTGCTGGGGGGATGAACTGCTAGGAGGAGTTCAGTCACCCTTCTCTCTCTCTCTCTCTTCTCGATTCTCTCTCTGATTTCAATCCAATCTCCGATCTCTCTTCTACCCTATGGGTGGCTAGACCTATTTATAGGCAAAGGCCCTGGGCCTCTTCCCAAATATTGAGCAGGAAGGGTGCCAACAATTGGCCATTTTGAAGGGGAACATCTGGTACACTTATCCTGACTAAAGTTGGTCATCGCCTGCCAAAGGCTCTGGTGGTGACGCTGGCTTGGGCTCCACAATGACTTCCTCCCTGCCGTTGGACTGGTCTTGGTCTCGTTGCACCGAAACGGGTGCCTTTGCTTGATGCTCTCGCCTGCGCTTGCTCCCTTTGCACCAAAGAGGAAAGGAGGACACTGCGTGGCTGGCGCCCGCCTGGCACCTTTGGTCGTCATGGCTTGCGTCACGGGCACCTCGTGAGGTACCGCGCCTTGATCTCTCCGCCTCCTCGCGAGCTAGCCTGATGAGGCCATGCCTAAGGAAGCTCCGTGTCGTCCGCCCCACGAGGCTTGGCCCCTCGCGAGGGTCTTGGGTCTGTGTTGATGAAGATGGGCCGTGCTGGCCCCCTCCTCGAGCCACGCCGTAGGCCGCAGGCAGGCAAGTCTGGGGACCCCCGTTCCCAGAACGCCGACAGTAGCCCCCGGGCCCAAGGCGCGTCCGGACTTGGCCGTGCAGGGAGGCGAAAGGGCAAGAGCGAAGCGCCGCGGGCCCTAACAGCTTGCGGCCTTGGGCGCCGCGTGGCGGTTTATTGGACGTGTGCGTCTCCACTTCCCACGGCGCCTCGGCAACTTCACGGACTGGACAAGTCCCTGCATGCAAAGCGGGTCATGATTACCTGCGATCGTGGAGGTTGGCGGTTGGCCTTCGCCGGCCATAAGTACGGAACAGCGCGCGCCCTTCCAGTCCATCCCTTCTTGCTTCTCCTTCTTCCCGGTCCTTGCTCCGTCTTGCTGCGATGGCTCCGATCCGCCAGTTCTCGGCGGCAGAGATGGGAAAGGTTCCCCGAGAGGAACCAAACCCGCTCCCGCTGAAGAAACGGCTCGCCCTCCGCGGCCGGGACGAGGGAGCCCATCAGGTGGTGTCGAGGCCCTGGTGCGAGCGGCCACCGCCGGGGTTCCCGCTTCCCTTGTACGCCCACATCGAGGGCTCTGAAGGAGTCAATGCCGATCACCACGGGCGGTGCCGCCGTCGGCGTCGACGGGTCACGAAGGTGTGGGTCGTCCCCCCTGGGGTCCACACAGAGGGCTCCTCCCGAGAGTTCGTGCTCCACGCCGCCATGCCTCCGCAGTCTTGGATTCGCCTTCCTCCCTTCTTCGCCTCCATCATCCCGCAGGGAGAACTCCTGAAGCTTTGGCTGCAGCACACCGGCTGCAGCACCCTCACGACCAAGGCAGAGGTCATGGTCGTTGCCCCGGGCGAGGTCTTCATGACTTGAGGCTGGAGCGAAATCGCCCGGGTTTGCAGGACAAGAGGTGCCCTCGCGATCCACTTGGAATACGATGGTGCTTCGGTGATGTTCTTGAAGGTCTTCGATGCTAACGGGCGCCAGCTAGAGTGCTGCCCCGGGAGAGGTGGTCGGGACCCTGCTACGGCGAGGACTGGGCCCGCCGACCGCTCCCTTGGCAGCTCCTCAGGCGGTGGAGGCGTTGGAGGTTCCAGCGACTCTGGCGAGCTCTTCGCGACTCCGGAGATGAGCGACGACACCTACGAGCCCCCGAGCCGGTGCCGCTCCTGGAGCAGGGCGGACTCGTCAGGCCGTCGCCGACTCTGATCTGGATGGGGTTGGTGCCGGTGCTTGACGGCCCACTGTTGATGATGGCGTCTTTTGCAGGGGCGCGTGTAGTTAGCGTCCTTTTAGGATCTGTTCCCTGCGAGGAATCAAAGATGCGTCCCGTGGGGGCTTGTAAGGTGCCCTGATCCTGTTTTGTTAATATAACCTTTGTCGTAGAATTGTGCGAGTTGCTCATTCCGTTTTAGCTCAGTTCTCCCTTTCGAACCTCACGAGGGCTTAGTGCTCTGCGCCGACAGGTCCCAGTCCCAAGGCGGCTTCAGCCGTCGCTGGTATGCCAGGTCGTGATGCCGTGGTCAAGGCCAGGAGGTGAGCGACCCGGGGTCCGGTAAGAGCCCCTGAGTCGCGATGCTCAGGAGGTCCCCTTTGGCGCTCAAGCAGCCATCGTTCGGTGAGAAAGGAGAGCGGCGTCGCTAACACGGGATTGCATTAGGTGCGGGGATGGTGCCACGGTAGCTGGTGCTTCCGGGTGGTGACTTATCTCGAGAATCAGGGGCCGCTCTCTGGTCGCTGGGTCCGTGCATCGGTAGGCGTGAGGTTGCTTGGCGGGGTCCTCGCGTCTCCCTCCCCTCTCGCCTTTGCTCCCCCTTCTTCTCTATGTCCTCGGGTCCCGGCCCTCGAGCGAGTCTCAGCCGTCGCTGGTATGCCAGGTCGCGATGCCGTGGACAAGGCCAGAGGGTGAGGGTTGGAGAGCCAGTAGGAGCCCTGAGTCGCGATGCTCAGGCACCCCCCCTTTAACGTGCAAACGGTTCGCGCGGATGAGAGTGAAGGAGACACCGCAAGGGCCTCTCCTGACGCAGCTCCTTTAGGAGATCCTGTAGACCCATCATAGAAAGAATGAGGGGTTGCCATGACAATTGACAGTCAGCCGTTGGTTGCTTCCAAGGGGCGATGAGGCACTGAAGGCATGACGAGGTGGCGCCATGTGGGGCTGCCACGGCCAGAGCTCAGCCATTCAGGTTTGTCGGTGTTGCAGGGACGGACCCATGCGTAAGCGTCGTGCCGTTTGGGAGCAGCTCCGTCAGTTGGCGTCAGTTGAGCGGGCAACTAGGTCAAACACATTAGCCGCGAAGGAGCGGATTCATTCAAATAGATGCTAGGAAGGCGGACATCACTGGGTCAGGCCCGAGCGACTTGGGGATGATGCAGCCCGAGGGGCGCCCCCAACAAGGTAAGCTAAGAACATAAAATAAAAGGGATACATGCCGCAGGGATGGACCCACGCGGCCTGGGAATAATGCAACCCTGGGGGGCACTCCCAGCTGGAAATGAAACTTGAAAGATGTCACCTAATGATGTTGAGGACGAAGGAGTGTTGGCGTAGCAGACTCGGTGGGCTGCGGAAGCCGATCCTCACGAGCCCCCAGGCCTAGGGTCCTCGGGAGGCTCCGGAGGCGCTGGTGGCTCCTCGCGAACCATCTCCATCTCCACCAGGGCTACGGAACGCCTGGCCTCTTGAGCCTCCATGATGCCCCTCATGAGGTGCTGGTATGTGGCAGCCGCGTTCGGCTAGCCGTAAGGCATGCGAACGTAGCTGTGGGGTGGACCTTTGTAGCGCCCCACTCGCGAGGGCCAGAGGCGCTCCAGAGAGGCGACTCGATTGAGCCCTGGTATGTCGATGCAGACGAGCAGCCCACCATCCCCGCCTGGATGGGGAGCCACAGCTGGTAGGCGGCGGCCGCCTCTCATGACTCTTGACTCCTGTAGCTCCTGAATGGCCTTGCTGACGAACTCCTGAGGGTCTGGCCCTCCTTGCCTTACTCCTTCTTGAGGGAAACGTGCTTCGAAACACGCCTCCATGTGGTGCCCAAGCACCTCCCTCGTGACCTTAGCCCCCGAGCCCTGCCTGAGGAGGGTGCCGGGCGCGCTTTCCTATGCGATGGAAGGAGGTTCCCCCTGGGCAGGCGCGGGCCCTGAGGGGCCTGGCTCCTGAGGGGCCGAGCTGGATGATGTCTTCTTCTTCTTGGGGGCGGTCTCGAGAAGCCTCCTACTTCCGCGATCCGGGTATTCCAGCGATGTGGCCTGAAAGGCTCGTTCTAGGGAACACACCGCGTCCTTCTCTACACAGGGCACCATGATGACTCCGCCACTTCCTGGCATCTTGAGGACGTTGTAGCCGTGGTGAGTTATGGCCATGAACTTGGCCAGCGCTGGGTACCCAAGGATGGCGTTGTACGGCAGGCGAATGTGAGCGACGTCGAAGTCGATGAGCTCGGTGCGGTAGTTGTCGCGTGCCCCCAAGGTGACGGGGAGGCGGACCTGCCCAAAGGGGACCGTGGAGCCATCGGTGACTCCGGAGAAAGGCTTGGTTGGCCGAAGCTGGTTGTAGGGCACTTGGAGATTGTTGAATGTTTCCACAGATAGGATGTTGAGCCCTGCCCCGCCATCGATGAGGGTCCTGGTGACCACCATGTTGCTGATGATTGGGGAACAAAGCATCGGGAGGACTCTGGCTGTGGCCGCACACTTGAGCTGATCTACTGAGCTGGACATGATGGCGCACGCCGACCACCTGAGAGGGTGCGTGGCTTCGAGCTTGGGGAGGACTGCATTCACTTCGCGGGTGAACTGCTTGAAGATGCGTTGAGAGGCTGGGGCTTGAGCCCCGCCCAGGATGCAGGCGATCGCGTGCGGCTCCTGGAAGCCCCCAGCCCCCTCGTCCTGATGGCGGTCCTCGTTTCTCCTTGGCTGCGGCGGCAGCGGAGGGCGGCCTGCGTTGCCTGGCGGGCGATCCTTGTGAGGCTGATCCCTCCAGTCTCCCTCGCGAGGCGGGTCTTGCCATCGATCCTCGCGAGGTCGATTGCGCCACCCTTGGCACAGGCAGCGGTCTTCCTAGTGTCCTGCGTTCCTTCCTCCTCAACTGTAGCCCCGGTCACCATGGTCGGGGCGACGGCCGATCCTTCCTTCTCGCATGGCTCGGAGCTCTTGACATTCGTTGGTGTTGTGGGTGTGGAGGTCGTGGTACACACAGTACCGACTGCCCTTGGAAGATTCAGGCTGATCTCTGCCCCGCTTGGTGTCTGGTTCTGCCGCGAGCACGGCAGCCCCCTTGTGCTTCACATCCTTGGCCTTGGGCTTCTTCTCTTCTGGGTCCGTGGCAGGCAGCTCGAGGAGGGAGAGACGCCCTTCTTCAGCCCTGGCGCACTTGGTTGCCAAGTTGAACAACTCCAAGGAAGTGCACAGGTCTTCATGCATCGCCAACTCCTCCTTCATCTTGACGTCACGCACGCCGTCCGAGAAGGCTGAGATGATGGCCTCCTCGGTCACCTTGGGAATCTTGAGGCATGCATTTTTGAAGCGCTGGATGTACTTCTGTAGGGTCTCTCCGGGTTGTTGCTTGATGCGGCGCATGTCGCTCACGGCGGGTGGCCGGTCGTGAGTACCTTGGAAGTTGGCGATGAAGCGGGTGCGCATCTCGTCCCAGGAGGAGATCGTGCCTGGAGCCAGGTTCAGGAGCCAGGTGCGGGCCCCGTGCTTGAGCACCATGGGAAACCAGTTCGCCATGACCTTCTCGTCTCCGTTGGCAGCTTCGATGCCCAGCTCATAGAGCTGGAGGAACTCCGCAGGGTCGGCCGTGCCGTCGTAACGAGGAGGCAGGTCTGGCTTGAACTTGCCGGGCCACGCGACGCTGCGTAGCTCGGTGGTGAAGGCACGGCAGCCTGCTGTGGCCACGGGAGGCCTTGGGTGACGGAGAGCTTGGTCTTGCATGTCCCCACGCGTTACAGCTGGGAGCAGCGCGGGGTATTGATGTGCGGGAGCAGGAGCATGGTCGCGACATGCTGGAGCAGAGAGCGGCCGGGCAGCTTCTTGCGGGCGAGGGACTTCTTGGCAGCTCTGCTCTTGCCGCGCTGGCACCTGACGGAGCGGGTTCCGCCCAGGGGCCACGCGCCTTGGAGCCATGGCGCCTTCTTGAGGAGGAGGCGGCTGGGGCGCCGCCGGAGCTTCGTCGCACACGCGGGGCGGGGTGCGGTGCAGCGGAACGGAAGGCGCAGGAGAGCCCCCTGCGGCGCGGACGAGCTCGGCGACACGGTCGAGCCATTCTTCGTAGACATCATCGACGGGATGGTAGTGCAGGAGCTCGTTTGCCGCGATGAGCGCAGCTCGAGCATCCATGGGTGTGCGGAGCGCGCGGGATGAAGAACCAGCTGGGATGAGCGAGGGAGTAGTCGTGCGGCCGTCTTACCGCACGGACGGATGCTGAGATGACGCTTGCTGCTCATTCCCCGCCGGGCCAGTGGCGGCGTTGATGGTAGGTGACGGGGAACGGCGAGGACGCCCGCCGACAGGAGCCATCTGGGCGATGCGGGAAGCGAGAGCGGCCTGACACTCGGCGCGGGCCCGACAAGCGTCAGACATGGACGCGATGGTCGGAGGAGAACGGGGTGGTGGAAGACGAATTCCGGCGCACCCCTACCTGGCGCGCCAAATGTCGGATTTCGGGTTCAGGCGGACCCTTGAGGTTCGAACACTGGGGTGCACGTGGAGATTTCGCCTTCTACCTACCTGCACCCCTCCGCCTCGCTAAGATCTAAGCTATGGAAAGAACAACACAAGAGACACAGGGTTTATACTGATTCGGGCCACCGTTGTGGTGTAATACCCCACTCCAGTGTGTGGTGTGGTGGATTGCCTCTTGGGCTGATGATGATGAGCAATACAAGGAAGAACAGCCTTGCGAGGGTCTGTTCTTGGCTGGGGGATGAACTGCTAGGAGGAGTTCAGTCACCTTTCTCTCTCTCTCTCTTCTCGATTCTCTCTCTGATTTCGATCTGATCTCCGATCTCTCTTCTACCCTGTGGGTGGCTAGTCCTATTTATAGGCAAAGGCCCTTGGCCTCTTCCCAAATATTGAGCGGGAAGGGCGCCAACAATTGGCCATTTTGAAGGGGAACATCTAGTACACTTATCCTGACTAAAGTTGGTCCTCGCCTGCCAAAGGCTCTGGTGGTGATGCTGGCTTGGGCTCCACAATGACTTCCTCCCTGCCGTTGGACTGGTCTTGGTCTCGTTGCACCAAAACGGGTGCCTTTGCTTGATGCTCTCGCCTGCGCTTGCTCCCTTTGCACCAAAGAGGAAAGGAGGACACTGCGCGGCTGGCGCCCGCCTGGCGCCTTTGGTCGTCATGGCTTGCGTCACGGGCACCTTGTGAGGTACCCCGCCTTGATCTCTCCGCCTCCTCGCGAGCCAGCCTGATGAGGCCGTGCCAGAGGAAGCTCCGTGTCGTCCGCCCCGCGAGGCTTGGCCCCTCACGAGGGTCTTGGGTCTGTGTTGATGAAGATGGGCCATGCTGGGCCCCTCCTCGAGCCACGCTGCAGGCCGCAGGCAGGCAAGTCTGGGGACCCCCATTCCCAGAACGCCGACACACGGAGCTCCATGTCCTTGGCCCTGAGCTCCACATCCTTGGCATGGAGCTCCTGTGTCAGGAGCCTCACCTCGGACTCCGTGATCTGCTGCGCCGCCATGGCACCAGGTAGAAGCAATGGGGAGAGGAAGCAAAGGGAGCGAAATGGCTGAAAGGCAACGCAATCTGCGGGAAGGCGGAGGGAGCGAGGAATCTTTTGGTTTTCACACGGTAAAACACCAGTCGACGACTTCTCACATCAGGGAGCGGTGGGTTTTTACAGGCGGAGTCATCGTGACTAATTGCTGCCGCGCCTGCTCCCGTCAATCAAAAAATTAAAAATCTTGCCGCGCCTGCTCCCGTCAATCAAAAAAAAATAAAAATCCTGCCGCACCCAAACACCAGAGCAATGCCGCGGTGGATATTTATATTTACTTGCCGGCAAGTAGATAAAAAAGGGGTGAAAAAACAAATGTGGCGGCGGCCTAGCTAATCGGTCAAACTAGCCCAACTAGCTAGCCACCATGCTTCACTGATGTACTTGGCAGGAAAGGTGGTCTTTCGTGATTTGACGACTCATTTACTTGCTTCGGCGCTACGACCGAGGAGGACCCAGAAAATGCGCGGTAGGGCGTCCCACATCAGGAAGAATATATGCGTGCACCACCCGGGAGGACCCCGAAACCGCGCGGTAGGGTGTGCCACGTCTCGGCACGGAGGAAAAATGTGCGTGTAAAAATATATTGTATCAGACGTAGTACCTATGGTTCGACCTTGGGACCCAGCCAGTCGGTCGAAAACACCCCACTAGCCACACAACTTCATCATGCAAACATGGCACGGAGGATAGATGTGGTTAGCTCTGTCTTGACCAGCCACAACATCTCTTGTTCTAGGTGATTCTTCTATTTTCCAAGCTTTTTTTGGTTGTAATAACACCACGGCAAGCTAGCGCCGCTCTTCGTGTGTGCCCGTGCAAAGGTTAGATGATGGAGAGAAGAGAGATTGAGATCGCAGACCTGGGACCCACCAGTAAGTGAGACAATGGTCATGCACGTGTTGACGAGGCACTCCCTCTACTCTACTCAACGAAAGTACAGTATAAATAAAATCAAGTTATGGGACAAAGCCAACAACCGTTCGTTTTTTCAGGCTATCGACTTACGCTTTGTAGTCCAGGTTGCCAGTTCGAATCTCGTCTTTCAGATTTGTTAGTTTTAGGTCCAAATTTGATTAATGACAAGTGGGACCCCCGTGTGTTGTTCCGATATTTCATTGTAGGATGGTATTTTTGAACAAACACTTTGCATGGTTGGACAAGTAACGGCACGAGTTACATGTATTTTGCAAGTTTACGAACAAAAATGACAGCGGCATAGAATATCACATCCACCCTGCAGCTTAGATACTATGGTGATACGAGTTTTTACACTGTTGGAAGTGAGATCCAATGGCTTGGGAGTAGTCTTTGTAATTATGCGCAATTAGCAAACTCTCCAAAAGTTTTTTTGCAAATAAAACATTCAGGCCTCGTGTGTGCCGCTGCATCTTCGATCAAACGGCTCGCCGGTGCTCATATTAGGTGCTCCCGTAGCTTAATTACCCGCTACGTTGATATGAGCATCTAGGTCGTATGATCAGTGATCAGATGGCACATGCGTAGTACTTGTACTTTCTGCGCATTTCCCAAACTCTATCAGCCGTATATTGCAAAAACATTCAAACATCCTATTGTGGGCCGTTAGATCTCAATGAACTCGTATCACCATAGAATCGACGGTGCGGGAGCACCTCATACTCTCCCGTGCGAGAAAACATAAGGTGCTATCGCAGCTTGGATGCTACGGTGATATGAGCTTGGAGGTTGTTTGATCTGAGATCCAATGGCATCTGAGCAGTCTTTGTGCGTGTAAGCAGTGGCCGGACTCTTTTGGGGCTTTTTTGCAAAAAACCATTCGAACCACCGAGGAGGTGTTGGGTCAGAAATCCAACACCTCCAAAGAGCTTGTATCACCAAAGCATCTAAGGTGTGGTAGCACATGATATTCTTACATACAGGAGAATATGATGTCCTCCTTCATCTTAGATGCTACGGTGATACGAGCTTCGAGGTCGTTGGATATGGGATCAAAGCGCATCTAAGTAGTTTTTGTACAAATTGTGTGCAATTCTCAAACTCATCAAGGTTTCCTGCAGAAATATTAAGACACATCATGTGAGCTGCTATATCTCAGATCTACAAGCTCCAAGCAACTCGTATCGGCATATAGCATCTCAGGTATGGGGGCACATGATATTCTCCCGGGGAGGAGGGGTGGGGGGTGCACAACCAATCGGTGGCTGGGAGGGTGGGGACAAATATAATCTAAACAACCCTAAACAGAGCTCCACAATTTTATCTAAGGTCAAGGGGTTGACCCCCGACAATCATAGCTCCGCCTAAACAGAACATTTGCATGTACTGTAGTATTAGACTTAATATTCATGTTTCAGTTTCATGTTCATTTTAAATATTGAACTGAGGACCATGGATGTCTTACATTTTACTCCCTTCGTTCCCAAATATTAGTCTTTTTAGAGGCTTCAAATGGACTGGCACATACAGATGTATATAGACATATTTTAGAGTCTAGATTCACTCATTTTGCTCCGTATGTAGTCACTTGTTGAACTCTCTAAAAGACTAATATTTAGGAATAGAAGGAGTATTTTTGAATTCGTGTCATACATGCATGGTTTAAAAAAATAGATGCACTATACTTATTGGATTGTTGTTGTGTCCGTGCGTGTGTGTCTCTCTCTGTGTGTGTGTGTGGTCATATGCTTGATACATACAAAGTTTTCTCACCTCCATGTTGTTCATCTTTTAAATTTGAATTTGCATTGGAAAACTTACTAGGGATACCATGAAATGTGAAATCCACGTTGAGATCACTATATCACAAACTCACTCTAATTCAACAACTCTTCATAAATCAATTACCACGTTGAGATTAGTATTTGCAAGGAAAATACGGGTATTGTAATACACATAGATTCGTTCAGCAATTTAAAAGGTTCCTTTCGTATTCTCGAATGGTAGGACCCAACGGCATACCAGCCAGACCTTGGCTCGTGTTGATCCTAAAAAAGCGGGCTCGTGTCCTTCGGTGGCGTGCGTGGTACGCACATTAGGCAACCCCATTACCCCAACCACTCGAGCCTTAGCGTTTCAAGTCAAAATATCTGGCGGCCAGAATTCCAGCCCTTGGAAATTCCCCTCATGTCCCTGGTCCATAATGACTACCGATGAACAACGGAGGGATGCTTTAGTAACTAGACAACATTACCTACCATGCTGAGCACTGTTCAATTCCCTCGGTCACCGCTTGTCAAGGTCACCCGTCAACTGCATTGCCTAGTACTACTACTACTACTACTACTACTACTACTACTACTACTACTACTACTACTACTACTACTACTACTACTACTTCTACTACTACTACTACTACACCAGGATGAGCACAGAATTGAGCCCGTTTGTTCGTGCCTAGTACTTGAGTTAATATATCAGGCAATGCACTGGTACGGACGGATTATCCTTTTACTCTGCATATATAACTTGTCTGAAGTCTAACTAAGCAAAATGTATGACCAAATCCTTTCTTAAGGAATACAACAGGACAGATGTACGGCTTGAAAATTTATGGCATGATGCAGGTTATGATATTGTTTCGAATCCTGGATCTTAAATTTCTGAAAATCCAAAAGCGAGCATAAATTCTTGAAACTAAGCATGGTCACATGATATGGCACAAATATTACTTCGTAAGTTTTTTCTTCAATTTGAGACAAGCTGCTTATGACAAGTTGCACAAATGAAGAGCCAAGGTATTTTTGCAAGAAAGACCTGTCACGTTAAGGCGAACGCTTTCACTATTGAAACCGTGGGCGTTTACGTGCCGCCACGAGTCCCCGCTTCTCATCGGCAATCGGCAGGTGCCGTCCGAGCAAGCGTGTGAGTCGACGAGAGGCATGCGAGCAGACCGCTGCGCCGGCTGTCAGGGAGGCGTGCGAGCAGACCACTGTGCAGGCTCACCGGGAGGCGAGCCCTTTGACCAGGCTCCGCCGCCCACCGTCGTCCCAACTGCTCCCACTTTTAATGTCGCTAGCGCCGCAGTTTAAAATCAACCCCGCACTACCCGGTACTCCCTCCTTTCTGGTTTATAGGGCTTATCTCAAAATATTAGTTTTTCCATTTTATAAGGCTCAATTTTGTTGTTTCCCATCACATGTTTAGATTACAAGGTAAATTAAATCATTGCATGCAAGTATTAAGAGAAAAATGACCAATGCATGTAATTTATGCATGCATGCATTGCAATTCATGCATTGGTAAACATATTTTTTTGAGAAAAACAAGAGCATTAATTGGGTGCTTTTGCAAACTACAAAAAGTATTCCACCACTCACCATCTACCTTGGTTGGTGAGATTTTTGAATTGAGCCTTATAAACCGGAAAGGAGGGAGTATCGCTACAATCCTCTCTCTTCCTCTCTGATTCTCCTGTCGTCTACCTCCAACTAGACTGACCTAAACTTACGCCATGCCGCATCACGATGGTATGCCCTTAGTGTTCCAGTTTCCTGAGGAAGACACCCAGCCGGAGTCTCAAGAACATAAGGCGCTTTGGGACGAGCTTGAACTGGCCTTGCGGGAAGACGCCGTGCCTGTCCCTGCTCCCGTTCCGGCTCCCGTCGCCTCGACTGCGCCAGCGCCCATCCCCGTGGCATTGATGGGCTGGGAGCTGGACATTGTCACCGAGCTTGATCCCACGGGGTTCCATGAGGTTCCCGCCGACTTTCACGCGCCCATGCACCTGCCAGCGCATGCGCCTGCGCGTGCACTGACGCGCACGCCCGTGCCGGTGCCCGTGCACCTGCCAGCGCCTGCGCCTGCGCATGCCCCAATGTGCGCGCCCGTGCCGGTGCCCGTGCACACGAATGTCTCCGCCACGCCGTAGACAGCGCCTGTCCCCGCGCGGGTGCCAGTGCCCCCCTCAGCGGCATGGATGGCCGCCGTCGACCGCTTTCTTGCACCAACGCCAGTCGCCTCCTCCCGCCAGTCAACTCGCTCCGAAGTCCAGAACATTTTGGCCTTCCTTGAAGCTAGGCCAACATCCAGGAGTACGTCAACAACGGCACAAGACGCCGCCGTCGCCGTCGGTCAGTGGCCCGACGACACACAGAGCACGGCAGAGGAGACGCTTCCCACCGCGAGACGCCCCCGCCGCCGCCGCGTAATCTAAATTTGCCATGAAAAATGTTCGGATTGCCATGCTTAAAATCCGAACGTTTATAATTTCTGTTTATTTTATATCGATCGTCGTATAATTTAAAGTCAGAGTCAGACTGAATGAAATGTATGGTTTGATCGATTGAATGTTCTGCTAGAGCCATATCAAATTAAATATAAAACATCATCAAGCCAAATGTATTCCTTGTCATCCAACGACCTAGACTGCTTCAATGTCGAGCGCTAAACACGTTTAGCGTGCAGTTAATTTCATGCCAAAAATAGTGCTAATCACATGACAACACGCAAATAATATCCTAGTAGTTAATATCCGCATGCACTTAATATACATCCAAATTAACGTGCATGGCACGTACACACTGACTAGTGCTGCTAGTACGTGAAACTGGTGCCGTGACTTGTGAACGCGTCCAGATATGGTCAACGGCAACATCGCCCGTGAGTTCTTCCTGTTTGCCCGTGCGTCTAAACTCAAAAGGGGAGGAGCGAGAGAGAGAGCACACATGGAACCCACCAGTAAGTGAAGACGTGTAGATATATTTTGTGCATGGGAGGAAGCAAGGTCAACCGATCACATAGGGTCGCCGTGTGATCGAAAGAGTGAGACGGGTTGGAGAGAGTGACCTAGATAGACGATGTGCGTGAGAGAGTATACAATGTGAATAGGTCGAATTGGGCTCAAACATGGTGATATATCGTTTTTGTCCAAGAAAGAGCGAGGTCAATCAAGACATACAAAGAGAGAGAGAGAGAGAGAGAGAGAGAGAGACTGAGTGAGCGTGGCCCACCATGAGGTCGAAAGAGTGGTGGCGGCTTGGATGGACTGACCTAGATAGACAATCTGCGTGAAAGAGTATAGAGTGTGTCAATCAAGGCCCGAACAGGGAGATATATCATTTGTGTGTGAAATAAAACGAGGTTAAACGAGACTCGGATAAAGAGAGCGAGATTGAGCGAGTGTGGCCCGCCGTGCGGAAGAAAGAGTGAGACAGTCCTAAGGGACTGACCTAGATATACAACGTGCGTGCGTGCGCATGCACGAGAGGTTGGGGGGCTAGATAGGCAATGCATGTATTTAGCGCGAGAGGGTGAGAGGGAGAGGGGGGAGAGAGAGCTCGACATGGGGTGCAATGGAGGGTGTGTGAGGTAAATACATTTGGTAACATAGTGGAAAAAGGGGTTGTGTAGTTGAGAGACTTAGAGATCGAAACATGGAGAGAAAGAATGAACGTGTGTTGGAAACTGATAGCTTCCTAAGGTGGTTAGGAGAGGAAGATTGACCGATACAGGAAGTATGTAGCATTTGTGCGCGGGCGGGGGGGGGCTAAAAGCAACATTTGAATGTACATAGTATGAGACTTAATATCGATGTTTCAATTTGGTGTACATTGTAAGATTTGAACCGAGGAGCAGGCATACGGGTAATTATTTTGAATTCGTGCCATACAAAGTTTCGAAAAGTTGACATTGACTCAGTTTGTTGTGCTATTTTGTAGGTCATATGTTTGAATCCATCCAAAAGTTTTCTCACTACCATGGTGTTCATCATATACATATGCATTTGTATTAAAAAAGTAGCGTGGATACAGTGAAATGCGAAATCCACGTTAGAATTGGAGATCGTTACGTGACACACGCTCTAATTCAAATAACTAACTACGTGACACACACTCTAATTAAAATAACTAATTATGTGAGACACACTCTAATCCACATTAGCGTGGGTACCGTTTTGATTTTTTTCAAATAACTCCTCATTAATTAATTTATAGTACTCCCTCTGTTCACTTTTATAAGACCTTGAAGACATTTCAGACAATGTGCAAAACAGTTCATTTTAAGTTGTTTGAAATGACTTACAAAAGTGAACGGATGGAGTATCTCGTTTCGAATGACTAATTATTGCAAGGAAAACATGGGCATGGTAATACATACAGATTCGTTTGCAAATGAAAGAAGATTCGTTTGCATTCTCAAATGTAGGCGCACCAGGCAAACCAAGGTCGTGTCGTTGTGGACGCTGCTTCCGTACCTTAAAGGCAACTTCCTTTGCGTCACTGACATGTGGGCCAGCCACCTGTTGGGCCCATATGTCATGGACACAAAGGCAGGTGCCTTAAGGCACCGAAGCATAGTCCTGTCGGGGTGGTCGCGTGTGTCGGACGGACGCGAAGCACCCAGACACCCCCCCCCCAAAAAGGACGACGACAATATAAGTTCGCGCTTCCACGTTTTGGATTGAAATATCTGGCGGCCCCAATTCCAGCCCTGCAAAATCTCTCTTCTCCACCGTCCCCTTCCGCGCCCAGATTGCTCAAATCCCTAATTCGCCGCCAACCCTCGAATTGCCCCTCCTCTCGTCTCTTTCCCCACCATTCCCCACCTCTGTGCCGGACGACGACGACGAAGACGACAGTCGCGCTTCACCACCGCACCGGAGCTACCTCATCTACACCCTCGTCCACTGCACCGGGTGGTCCACCGACAATGTCGGCTGCCGCAACTGACGTGCCTCACAGACACCGAGTTCCACCGCATCAGGTGCGCTTCACTGACGTCGTCTCCCAGCTCATCGGGGCTAGTTCACCGAGCACATCGTCGCACCTCCGCCCCCCGAGGCCGTTGGGGCTGCACCCATGGTCTCGTCCACCGCATCATAGCGCTCCGCTGCCACTCAAGATTTGCATCCGTGCGCGGCCAGCCAATGCCAGTGCATCACCCTCAACGGCTCTGAAGTGACTCGCACTCTAGCTAGGCGAGCATGCCCAAACGCCGGCCCGAACTAGGTATCCACACATCACTCCCTTGTGCACTGTTCCGACGATGTTTGGATATCCTTTCACTGCTCTCTTAGCTTACACGTCTATGCAACTCTGATCTTAACTCTCATTTCTTCTGGAGATATCATCTGAAACAAGCAAATCCATATTTTAGCGAAGCATGACGGCGCTACGGGATCTGGTACACATCTTGCACACCCGTATAACCTTGAAAGTATCTGTCCTCCGGTACAACATCAAGGTCGATTCCTCTTATTTGATCAACCATTCGCCGTGTCAAAAATGCAGAGGGGGATGCAAGGAGCACAAGGCCTGCACATCCAAGCAAGTGGTAACATGGACTTGTACAGGGAACATCCCAAGCGCAAGCAGAGCTACAGTGAGCCTATACAACAAGCTAGCGTAAGTCCCTGCATTTCATTTAATTCGTACTGGCATTCGTGTATGATTTGTGTGCAGTGGCTGATCCATGAATTCAAGTTACCAGGGGCGAACATTAACTTAAAAAATTTGAAAGGCACTTGCACTCCGGAAATATACATAACTTGAGAAATGTGAAGCTACATGCACTTTGAAAACCAGCTAATGATCCAAAGTAGTTCAGATTATAAACACTAAATGATGCAAGCACCAAAAAACACAAAATGCAACATGGTGTACAAGGACTACAAACATGGTTTGTACCTGCTTGAATTATTCGTTCTCTGGCTGAAAATATCGAAGTGTAATGGCATGTATAACCAGTGTGCAAACTGCATATCAATATATCTATCCTGCACAAGTATTCCAATAGTTTCAAACAACATATTAGAAAAGTATTTATGCTATGTTGTCATGATACGGGGACTTTCTGGTAGATGGCCTCGACGTTTCCTCAAGCTATGAAAATGCACTGTAATTTGCTTGTCATCAATGCTTGCAAATCTTTGTCTCTCTCAACATAGTAGATCATCATTAGACACTAAATCCTTCAATGAGCTTGCAAAATGCTTGCATTAGATCCCTCATTAGACACTATATGTTCATCACCAGGAGCATGTAAAATGTTTGCATCAAATCCTTCATTAGCAGTCTGCTCATTAGACACTTCAGGCTCAAGAACAACATGAGCTTGTATGTTCGCACCGGAAACTTGATTAGATACATCAGATTCAGTCAGTTCAGTATTGATTGGGGGAGTTATAAAATAAGTAGAAATTGGTTTCATTTTCTCATAGATTCCCTACATACAAGCAGTTTTACAACACCGTCAGGTTTAACTATTGGCCAAAAATTGAAGATTGAATTAGATATAATCAGGGATGTGATGTACCTGCTCGTTGCGCATGCTACTCTTACAATTAGCGACTGTCCGTTTGCGCAAGCTCGATGCCATGCTCGTGCTGCCGCCGTTGCCTCCCACGCAGGCTACACCCAGGGTTGGATCTTCATCTTCTTGTCCTTCCGTTCGCTTGAAGCCCGGCGGCCGCCCTCCAACGAGGGCGTGAGGAAGTGCTGTGTCGGTCTGTCCAGCGGCGGCTAGGTTAGGAGCAAACCAGACTAGAGGCTGGAGCGAATGAATTGGGATTTTTCCTGCTGTCGATCGATATGGGAGGCGCTCGTTTGGGCCGCGAGCCTGCTATAGGGCCTGCCTTGCACTTATGTTATTGGCCCATCCAGATTGAAACATTTTTCTTCATTTTTTACATTGCCTGCTCGTGCGTTGGGACGAACAAAACTAGTGTGGGCCAACCTGGAAGACTCAAACTAGGTGCACACTTTCCAGCCACCTGAGGCGGCCGCCCATACCAGGCCCTATGGTGGCGTCGCCCCTTTTTGCGTGTATGATTGGATAGTGAAAAATATTCCAGTGGAGCTTTTGATTTACCCACAGAATGGTTGAATTGCTTGTTTCTATGAACTGAGTTCGCCAATAATGTGAAGGATGTCAGTCTTTTCATCCTATTGTAGATTGCTTAGATCTTGATATGCCAAAAGTAATCACATGAAATATATAGTAAAAGCTAGTGTGATGTGTTTGGCTACACTAGTCTGACTACACGTCCTCATATAACATATCAAGGACGCACCATCTTACCAGATTAACCATTCGACTTACCCATGCAGTGTGGGAAGAAAGAAGTATTGGGACTGTGTATCCAAGCAATTGATGCCATGGACTCCTTCGTACAACCATGTAAGCAAAAAAGAAGTTGCAGTGTGCCTGTACAAAGAACTAGCGTAAGTTCAGTTACCTGCTTCTCGGAATTCTAGTTAGCCACTTATTGCAAAATTGTTCAATTACATTGCTTGGCTTAATTTATCTTGCTACTGATTACATAATGGCACAGCCTATTAATTAATCATATTGTAGACTGCGCCTATCTATGTGTTTGATACTTACTGTTAAGAATTACCTGTTTGCCTTAACTTAAATATCTACTTGTTTGTTTAACTACTTTGCTGCTGCAACAGCGGGTTACAATGATGTTAATAACTACTTTTCAACGTCCAATTGAAACTCTTTAATTACTTGTTTGTTTAACTGGTTTGCTGTTATAACTCCCAGTTGAGATGTTTTGCTAACTTCAACTTTTCTGAATCCAATCGGAACTTTAATGGCAAAACAGGATAGCCCAAGATCAAAGAGCGAGGTCCCCATGGGCGTTGCATCATCCCACAGCAGTGGCACCGGCCCAATCGTGCATTATGAATTGCCAACTACTGATGCTCTAGAGGCTAAACTAGTGGTAGAAAGAGATTCTGCTTCTGCACTTAGAGATGAAGTTGACATGTTGAGGAAGCAAACAGCACAATCACAAGCAGTACTCAAGACAACCATTAAATATTTGGTGGATTTCAAAAGAAGCAAGCTAAGACTGACCAGATTGTTAAGGTCCTGAAGGAAAAAAGGAAATTAAATTCCTACTTGGTAAATCATAGGTGAAATGTTCTTTCCATAGTTGAATTACCTTTGTGTTGTCTGTTCATGTAATCAATCAAACCATTTGTTTTAGATATCATGTAATAATTGTTTTTTTTGTTTTTTTGTTTGTAATTTTATTTGAGCACAAGTCTGTATTAATTGATAAGACTCAGAGACATTTCATTTGGATTGTTGTGCTAGACCTACAAATATGCCAATCGGGCTGAATGTGCATTCAGCAATACTAGTATAGATGGACCATAAGTGTCACGCATCGGAAAGGGCCAAGATGCTAGCTAAAAAAGGATGTTGTTGTAGCCAAAAAAAAGTACAATGGCCTGGCTTATGTATGTTAGTTGATATTATTGATCCATATATTCTATAAGTGTTTATATGTCTATTAGTTCCATACATTGTTGGTTGATTGACTCGGTATTTGAATCTTGATACATCGCTTGTGTACATATCTAAATGGGAGTACACATTATGCTGCATGTGACATTTGAGTTGGACATGAAGTGTTCCAAATATTCGAATTCACCTTAAACTGGATTCTAGTTTCTGAATTTGAGTATCGGCATTTGTAAACCATATTCATATATGACAGTGGAATACATCTTTGTCGTCCTTTTGAAGATATATAAAAACACATAGAATGATTTATAAAGATTCTTATAGGAATACAAAATGGATTCGAATTTAGTTTCTAGGGTAAACGTGGATGCTTATTGTCCCAAAATTCGAAAGAAACAGCAAAATGTCCACTCCCACATCGGCTGCCCGAAGCCAAGTGTTTGGGAGATGGAAATTACTGTCTACCCATTACACGGACAATCCATCAGCCCGATTTCCACTACTCTAAATAGGGGTAGGTTAGTAACTTCAATTATACGTGACACGACCGCCTTTGAGCCCATTCTGACATGGTGGGCATCAAATATGGGCGGCAAAACTCATTTGATTCAAGCTCGTCTGAAAGACCTCTGTTTCTCCCTCCATTCCCCATTCATATACGGTGGGCGGCAAAACAAACTCTCCTCGTCCGAAATAGAAGTAGGCTAATATTTTAAATAGGGGCAGATGTGTAACTTCCATCAGACGTGACACAACCACCCTACTTGCCAGCCCCGTTCATACACCGTGGGCGCCAACCGTGGGCGGCAAAACACCCTCTCCTCGCCCGAAATAGTTACCGGAAAATATTTGGGAGATGCGAGATTACCGTCCTATCCCCAACCGACAAGACGTCCAAATTTGAAACGGGGGATAAGTTCATAACTTTCCCATATTTCAGACAGGCGCGTCCCAAAAACATGGTTCCCCGTACCTCTCCCTCCATTTTCCCATTCATACACCGTCCGCGCTAGAACACCCCATTCCCACACCAGCCTCCGTCCGCCACCCCATCCATCGCTGCCGTCCTCCACCACATCCATCGCCACCATCCTCCACCATGCCGGAGCACCTACCAAGACCGCGTCGTCCACTGCTAGAGATGGACATTTCTCATCGACGGCGACGGACCAATAGCCTTGCATCGCGTCCTCTCGCTTCATCGGCGCTGTCGTCCTCTTTGTCGGGGCCGCTCACACGACCTTCTCTTCCACCGCAACAGGACTTATCCCCCGATGCACCCGTCTACCGTCGCAGATCTGCTTCAAAGCCACTGATAGCCATCGCACCCCCGATGCCTACACGGCGCCGCAAGAGAGGTGGTACTTCATATCTCCTCAACTTTTTGATCTCAACCAGAAAATAGATCTTAACTTGGTTACTCTACTTTCTTTTCAGCTCTTAGAATTTAGTTCTTAGTTTGAAGCAAACAATGGATGCTAAATATCATTTCTCCGGTTTGCAGCTTCAAATCTGCCATGGCACAACCATAATACGGTTTAATTGATCATGCTTAGGGTTTAATTGATCATGTTGGTTCCGTGGTGGTTTCTTTAATAGAAATCAGAGGGGAAACCCTCTTTTGCTAAAAAATATATGCTTAGAGTTTCCCCCTTTTATGATCACTATACGATCAGAATATGTGCTTCATTTCATAATAACACTGCTCCACCCATCAAGCTAAACAAGCTTAGTTGTTCAAATACGAATCTAATATTATTAAAACAGAGTTGTTTAATTGGTCAGCTAAATGTTCCTAAATTAGTTTCGAAAATGCATGTTCGCCGCTCGGGTGTGTATCTCTGTGTGTGGTCTGGTCAGCACGGTTGGGGAGGTGAACTTTGCATATGCAGGGGTTTATAGGGAGACACTCTCCGAGTTGAAACCGCAATGCATTCCATAGATAATCTGACTACTTTTTATATTTTCATGAATCTCAGATTCTAAATAGCATCATAATGATTATGAGCTTGCGCGCATGAAAAGAATAAAGCAGAACAATGCCATGGCTGTCAAACTTGGCATTAAGGGACTGAAATCAAGTCTGGATGCAATGCAATGCAAACACTCTCCACCTACCGATTCATGCTCAGAATATGATCCTAACAGTGATTCTGAGCTAGAGGGGGACCTAAGTCAATGTAGCTCCCTAGTGGAGGAGTCAGAGGAAGATGCCCTATCTTATTCACCCATCAAGGTACTTGCTCTAACTTTCCAAGGATACATTGCTCGCACATATCTTGCAACTGATGCTTTGCATTGCTTCTACTTTGTTGAACTGCCATTAGCTTAGTTTACGCATCGTGTATGTGAATACGCCCTGCCTATCCATTTTCAGTACATATTCCATCTGTCATCATACCATATTTATCCATTCAAATGATGTTCTTGTGTATCAGATGTTCAAAAGGAAGAGGGCGATTGCTGATCGTGGAGGAGCACAAGCAAAGTATTTGGAAAAGGTAGTGGCACCTGATAAATCAAATAGCCCATTAGGTGTAGTTGCAATATCACCCGACCCACAAAATACCCCAACTCTATCAGACTCTAGCCCTACTACACTGGTCATTTCTGATGCCCCAACTCAGCAGACCCCAACTGCAGCAAACAGTATGATTATGCCAGTTGACATAGCACCAGCTGTACGACGCAAAAACCCCATTCCAGCAAAGAGTACACCAAATCCAGTTGCCAAATCCCTTTTCGAACCAGAGAGAGCCCCAATTGCAGCAAATAGGACCCCTGTTCCATTTCTTCCCAGTTTAGAAGACGAAGCTTATGTTGTTGTCAAGAACTTTGTGCGCATCTTTCCTTCATGGAAAGATTATACCGTAGACACAGAACAATTTCTAGTCTTCCTCCGCAACTTACGCGTAAGTAATGTACTAATGTTATTCATGTTCATTACGGCATATGTTTCTGCTGATAGAAGACACAAGATTTCATTCTTTTAAATAGGCGAGGCGCAAACTGGATTGTGATGACGAGCAAGGGTTGGTTGCGCTTTTCAAGCACTCGTTGATGAAGTATCGTTCCTACCTGAGGAAAGCGCACTTCGATGGCAAGCCTTTGAACGAAATTTCTGTAAAGTCTCCGGTGCTACATTTATCCGACGGTGACTGGAATAATCTTGTTACACATTGGTCTTGGCTGCAGCGTAAGGTACTGTCTATGATATCACATCACAATTTGAACTACATTTCTGCATTTGCCTTAATGTCTCACTTGTACGAAAACTATTAGCAGAAGAACATTCGTTCTCAAGGGACCACAGAATCTCGCAACTATATTGCACACTGCATTGCTCTTGTGAGTACCTCTTGCCCTGTATGACCATGTTTACTTTCATAGTTGTTTGATTATGTAGCATCACTGCACATGTTAGCCTCGTAATCGTCCATTTGGTGGACATTATAAGATCCGTATGGACTCTTACATAAATTTAGAATCAACCCAATGCTTTTGAAGAGGTTTAGCTCTGCAGTCCTCTTGTAAGGACTGAACGTGGTCTATCACTGTACTTACATTAACAGCTACTCCCTTCGTCCCATAATATAAGAACGTTTTGTACAGTACACCAGTGTTCAAAACACTCTTGTATTATGGGAAGAGGGATTGGTTCATTTTGTAGCATTCTGCATCTTATCTCCCTCGCCCACCATTTACTAAAAAATATCAGATCTATATTTAATCTTACCAACAACTAGAATACACAGACAATGCCAGTGCAGAAGTGTAGCCCATTGCTCTTGTCAGTACATTTTGTCCTGTAACGCTTGTACTTCCAGGGATTGGTAGTTGATTATGTAGCATCAATATGCATCTTATCTTCATTATCCCCTACCCCTTCCAGTATTATCATATTTATAATTACTCTCTACAAAATGTAGAGTACAGGCAATGCTTATGAAGAAGATTATGTGCTGAAATTCTTGAGTTATCCTTCCCTTGACATGGAGAAGGGCATTATAAAGCCGGTGTTAACTGTTAATGTAAGTCAGTCCTTCTAAAGCCTTTATCCTCAACTGCTATTTAATTTTCCCATACTCCCTATTGTTTACTGCTGTTTAGTTTGCTGTTTCTACCAAAATGCATGTTCGTAAGAACTGTAAGTTCTAAGTTTTACTTGTAAAACCAAATTCTTTATTCATACCATGCACATTACTTAATACTCCCTATATGTATGCTTGTTTTTGTGGATCTACAATCCAGTGTGTGGTGAACCAGCCCAAGTTTTCACCTTGTCATCTCCAGTTTTATCTTACTAATGTGGCATATGATATGAACAACATGCCATACACATTATCCGAAATAGATACAATGATTTTCTTTGCCCTTCATCTATGCTTGTTATGTTGACATGGTAATCCAGTAGTGTGGTGAAGCTCCCCGCATTATGAACAATGCCAAATTATGCTATTGATATTTTGAACATACTCTTTATTTTCTAATTTGAAATTGGATAGAATTGACAGAACAGTTATCATCTTTGTTTATACACGTGGAAAACCTGTCATCTCTCTGCTTTGTTTCAGGGTGATATGCCTGATGGCATGCACAAGTCTGCTGAAGGCTGTGAGACCAACCCAACATATATTGCAGCAAAGAAGGCAAAACATCTTGAAGATAGTGAGACAACCCCAAAGTCTTGTCTTGATGCAGTGTTCAAGTTACTTGACACTAACAGTTAGACAAGCTCACAGAATTCGTTGTCTGAATCAGTTCGACTTCTTCAGTCCCAAGTTCTAGCAGAAAGGCATTCTGCAACTCAACTTCGACTTGAAGTCCTATCTCTAAGAAAGATTGCGGAGAACACCAATGAGAATCTCATCGATAAATAGCTACACCTAGAAGCTATGACCGACATGCTAGGTCGGTCTCACAGCCTTGCTCAGCAGCTTGCGTAGCAGTTCCCCCGCAAGGCTAACCTTTCTTGAACTGTCTTGGAAGTGGTCTCGGTTCAATATTATTTTGTTACGCTGCAATGGTGCCCAGTTTTTGTAATCTGCTTCTACATTGCGCTTTATGATCACTGGTGGCGAACTTCGATGCCCAGTGGATGTAATATACCTTAAACCCTTTATTGTATAGTGTAGGTTTATTCTAAGTTACTATGCCGTAATTTCTTTACTTTATAGAGTAGCTTTGTTCTTAATTCATACTAGTTACGCAGCAGCATGAAATGAACCCCGGTCGATGATTGTGCGAATCAAATCATGGGCTTTTAACAGGCCAAAATTGTCTCGGTCCTTGTTTGGCCCAATCAGATATCGGCTGCGAGCAGGCCGGATGCAAACAGGGCCGTAGTTAGGCCCAACTATATGACTGGCTTTTAACAGGCCGAAATTAATATAGGGCCGAAATGTTAAACGGGCCCTTAACAGGCCAAAACTAATATCAGGCCGAATTACTAAGTGGGCCTTTAGCAAGTGGGCCCAAAAGCATAGCGTGCAGTTGACGGGCCGAATCTGATATGGGCCATAATTGAGCCCAAAGCCTCTTAAAGGGCCAGACCTGATCTGGGCCGTAATTTGGCCCAGAACGTGGTAGGCTTTTAACGGGCCGGATCTCATATGGGCCACTATTAGGCCCGGAGCGTGGCAGACCATTAATGGACCAGATCAAATATGGGCCGGCATTTGGCCCAAAACATGGCAGCCAGTTAATGGGCTGGCCTACTAGGGTCCTCAAAATCTTCTGGGCCTACGGCTGGGCCGGCCCATTAATGTCGGTGAAATCTCGTGGGCCTTTCGCTGGGCCGGCCCATTATGACCCACAAGAATCTTGTGGGCTTTACCTGGGCCGGCCCATTATGGCACACAAAAATCTTGTGGGCCTTTACCTAGGCCGGCCCATTATGGCCCGCAAAATCTTGTGGGCCTTTAGCTGGGCCAACCCATTACGGTCCGCAAAATCTCGTGGGCCTTTAGCTGAGCCGGCACATTATGGTCCGCAAAATCTTGTGGGCCTTCAGTTGGGTCGGCCCATTTAAACTTGTTGGGTCGTGCCACGTGTCGACATATCATAGGTGCCTATCTGACTCACTAACAAGCTGACACGTGTTTCGTCCGGCCAATAAGAATTTTACATGTGGAATTTTCCCATTGGTCGGGGCTGTTAACGGGTTATCGGGTCCAAAACCCGACCCAATAGCTTAACGGCGTTCCGTTATGGTGGATGCCACGTGTAGGTCACCCTTGACGAAAGCACTTCTGTGATGCGTGATTTATCGTCATGGAAGTGGACACTTCCGTGATGATAATTTTGGTAATGTCATGGAACACTTCTACGACAGCACAGGTATGACTATCTTGATTCTGTCATAAATTTGTCATGGATGTACATGCATGACAAAAAAGCGACCTACTGTGACAAACACGTATCATCACGGAAGTGTATTTTTTTGTAGTGATAGGAGTGTTTGGGTCCTTGTGCCAGAGATCAATATAGTTGAGGATCACCTTGGGATCCAGAAGTAGTGGTACATTTGTGCCTTTGGCTCTAGCGGCCCTGACTTGCCTATCTCTGATGATCTCAGCAAGTTCTTCATCATCAGCTTTGTCTTCTTTAGATGGCACTTGGAAGGCAACCTGCTTCTTCTGAGGACTAGGGCGAGGACCTTGTCCAGCAGTGGCCTTTGTCTTCAGCAGAGAGGGTCCCGTTGAAGAATTGGGTGCAGCTGAGGAACTAGCTGAAGCTCCTGAGGCAATAGAGATGCATGTAGTCCTTTGGCACGTGGCAAGATGCACAGGTGCAGAGGACTTTGTCGGAGTAGCTGAGGACTTTGGAGGAGCTGAGGATTTTGGAGGAGCAGGAGCAGCATGAGGAATTGGCCTTGAGGGCTTTGAGGAATCTAGCCGTGAGGGCATAGCCGAGGAACTTGGCCGTGAGGGCATTGCTAGTGAAGCACTAGGCTTATGAGCAGGCTTCTTAGGCATGGCCTTCTTCGGCTTTATAGAGGCCTCAACAGCAGCAATGGCAGCAGAGTCTTCGTTGAATTTCCTCACTGCATCTTTTGCTTGTTTGGCCAACTTGGCCTGGCACTTGGCCCATTCGTCAGGATAGTCCTCACCGCGCTTGAGGCTGGTGGGATCAGCTATTTGTCCATGTGCCAACGGAGGTCTTAGACATGGAGGATTTAGTGCAAATTTCTCCATATACTTTGGAGTGACATATCTGCACTCCCTCCACTCTCTTGCCCATCTCCTCTCAATCTTTTGAATGCGCACATTGCGCTGATTTTTATCTTCCTTAGAGGGTGTGCAGTACCCAGCATAGATGTCATCAGCGATTTCAAACGCTGTGTTGACCTCTGGCTTCTTTCCTCCTTTTCTATGGCTTCTTGCCGTCAGCCATTTTCTTCAGTTGAGGAATTTGAACAATCGAATTCTCTGAAGAAGTATGCAATTTTTCTTCGAGGAACACTGCAAATGAGTTAAGTTGATGAGAACCTAGTGATTCAGCAGTGGACATGAGTACCTGTGAACAGAGTCTAGTTGCGAGAAATTTGGAGAGGTCATATGCGTTCTTAGCAGGTTTTGTAAAAAGAACAAGTTTGAGGAATTTGACCAGACTAGTCTTGAAGAATTTCACTGAGCATTCTTAGTCTTAGGTTCCAGAGTTGTACAGATCAGAAATTCGCACAACTGAGGAATCTTGAAGAGAAATTTGCAGCTTAGAGAAATGAATCAAGAACAGATGACATGTGAGGTGTTTAGTGTGTGAAGATTTGAAGAAAAACACCTTTCAAGATTTTGTAGATAATCATCTGAATCGTAGAGGGCAGTAAAAGTATCTTTTACTTACCCTAAACAAAGAACACGACGAACTGTGAGGTGGAGAAGTGAAGTTCATCTATGCAGATCTTCCACGCCCTAACTCGGTGGAGGAAGACTGTAACGCCCTTGATGTGGCTATATCTCCTACATGTCGAAGCACGACTTAGAGGCATAACCGCTTTTGAAAGCAATGTTGCAAGTAAGGTAATCTTCACAACAACCCATGTAAATAGATAATAGGGGAAAAGGTACATAGTTGGCTTACACTCGCCACGTCACACAAATACATGAATAACATTACCATCATCCAATTCACTCATGGTCCGACTATGGTACCAAAATAAAAGATCAATCCCAACATGCGACACGGTCCCCGATCGCCCCAACTGGGCACCACTACTGATCATCTGGGAAAGACACATAGTAACGGCGAGAGTCTTCATCGAAGTCCCACTTGAGCTCATGCGCATCGTCTGGAGCGGTATCATCGGTCCCTGCATCTGGTTTGGAAGTAATCTGTGAGTCACGGGGACTCAGCAATCTCGCACCCTCGCGATCAAGACTATTTAAGCTTATAGTTAAGGCAAGGTAATATCTGGAGCTGCAGCAAGCGACCAACATATATGGTGGCTAACCTGTTCGCAAAAGAGAGCGAGAAGAGAAGGTAAAGCACGAACGAAGAACTATGATCAAGAAGTGATCCTAGAACAACCTATGTCAAACATTACTCCAACACCGTGTAAACTTCCCGGACTCCGCCGAGAAGAGACCATCACGGTAACACACGCGGTTGATTCGTTTTAATTAAGTTAAGTTTCATGTTATCTACAACCGGATATTAACAAATTCCCATCTACCCATAACCACGGGCACAGCTTTCGAAAGTTCAAATCTCTGGAGGGGAGTCCCAACTTAGCCCATCACAAGCTCTCACGGTCATCGAAGGATATTCCTCCTAGTGGGAAGACCCGATCAGACTCGGAATCCTGGTTACAAGACATCCTCGACAATGGTAAAGCTAAACCAGCAACACCGCCCGAATGTGCCGACAAATCCCGATAGGAGCTGCACATATCTTGTTCTCAGGGCACACCGGATTGTCCAAGGTTCCGGTAGGCCAGCCCAGAGTTGCCCCTGGTGGCCACCGGCAGCTGACAGGTTGGACCAACACTCAGAGGAGCACTGGCCCGGGGGTTTAAATAAAGATGACCCTTGAGTCCGCGGAACCCAAGGGAAAAAGAGGCTAGGTGGAGAATGGTAAAACCAAAGTTGGGCATTGCTGGAAGAGTTTTATTCAAGGTGAACTGTCAAGGGGTTCCAATTATAACCCAACCGCGTAAGGAACGCAAAATCTGGAAACATAACACCGATATTGACGGAAACTAGGGCGGCAAGAGTGGAACAAAACACTAGGCAAAAGGCCGAGCCTTCCACCCTTTACCAAGTATATAGGTGAATTAATATAAACAAGATAATATAGTGATATCCCAACAATAAACAATGTTCCAACAAGGAACAATCTTCAATCTTCACCTGCAACTAGCAACGCTATAAGAGGGGCTGAGAGAAGCGGTAACATAGCCGATCAACGGTTTGGTAGGACATGGTGGGTTAGAGGTTTGACATGGCAATATGGGAGGCATGATAAGCAAGTGGTAGGTATCGTAGCATAGGCATAGCAAAAGAGCGAGCATCTAGCAAGCAAAGATAGAAGTGATTTCAAGGGTGTGATCATCTTGCGTGCAAAGTTGTCAGAGTTGACTTGATCCTCGTAAGCAAACTCCACGGGCTCCTCGTTAGCGAACTCGTCTCCTGGCTCTACCCAACCAAGACAAACAAGCAAAACGAACACAATCAACCACGTGCAATGCTCAAACAACATGATGCCAACATGGTATGCTATGCGGGATGCGATATGTAATGCATATGCAAGATTTGACAAGGAATGATTGAACCTGACCTCAACTTGGAAATCCAAGAGTGTCACTGGAAAGGTGAGGTGATTTCGGTTTAAATCGATATAAAGATCACCAGAATCGGATGCACAGTTTGGAAATGGCAAGCAAAACAAATATGGCACCGGTCTGCGATAATCAGCAAGTAGTCATCTAAATGCATCAAGGTAAATATGCTACAGCACTCAAACATGACAACAAAATACATGGAAGTGATCCATTCATGATGCTTGACAAAATATGAACACTGAGCTACGGCTAATTCATCCATTAACAGGTTCAAAGAAGCATGGAAATAGTGCAAATGATAACAGGTTTCAGACTAGGTGAAATTAACACAAGTCTAGAATTTAACATCAGGTAGCACACTTTAGAACATGAAAACTACAAGCTACAGGAACTTAACATGGCAAATCAAGGCATGTCATGAAGTTACTCAAAGCACTTAACAAAAGTCCATTAGTGACCTTGAGCCAAAAGGGATAAGAAAATACGATTGCAAGCATGTGAACATGGCAAAAACATAAACAGATCTCAGACTTGGTGAAAAACTGGAGCATGCAAAACAGTTAACAAGTAGGCATGTTTTCGAGCTCGATGCACTCACTACAGAGCATGGCATGACAAACTAAGCATACACCCATCAAGAATACATGGCATAGACGCTAGACATGGCAAGAACAACAACATAGCATGCACGGATCAATAGCAACATCCTCGGCAAAATCGCTAACAAGTCAACAATCTGTCAGGATTCACGAAATAGCAAAAGTAGAGCTCGATTGACTCGAGCTAGGGTGCTCCATAAATGCAAACAAAGACATGGATGGATAGATCCCCACAATGTAAACAAATCATTCTTACTAATCATCCTCAAAAGAGGCACGGATCACAAGGAAACAACATGAACATATGGCATAATGACAAAATCAGCTCAAGGACTTAGTGAAATACTAAGTCCCTGAAATCAGCATTACCGATTGCACTACTTTGCAAGCTTGTGCTAGTCACCACACATATCACAAAAATACATGGTAAGCACCTCTGTAAAGATGGCATGGCATATAACAAAACTCATGTAGAGCTCAGGAGCATGTCATGCACACATTAATCATGGCAAAAATGACAAATATCTATTTGATGAAACAGACCTGGCAATTTTATCACATAGCCCTCTTCCAACAGCATTTCGGGCATTAAGATGAGCTCAAATGAAAATGATGCAATGAGATGAAATGATGTACTCTTTGAGACGAACATTTTGATATGCTACACGTGCAAACCGGAGCTACAGATGCGGAGTTATGACATGGCGAAGATTGCAAAAATTCTAGGGTTAGTAGGAAAAAGTCAACCGTGGAGATGTCCCAGAACTGGATCTGGCGCGGGTTACGATGTTCGCCAGAATTGGAGCTCGGGTCGCTGGACTTGGGGAGCTCCGGCGCAGCATCGTGGAGGAAGGGCGCGGCTCCGACGTCGGTTGGTAGGGATAGCAATTTTATCCATGGATGTGGATACCCATGGATACCCGACCCAGTTGGGCAAGGGTATGGAGCACATTTCTGCCCATGGTTCCATGGATATGGATACCCACGAACAGCCGGGTTGGGCATGGTTATAGTTTGTGCTCCATGGATATCCAATGGATACCCGTATGACATGTGGGGTCATATGCCAGTGACAGTAGAAAGAGCGAATCAATGGGAAATGGCAGGAAATATGCAACTTGTGCCATGAGCTATATGCTACATAATCAACCTCTGTTATGTCACACTTAAGGACTCATCGTATTACTTCTTACCTACTTATGCATGTAGCTTATGTTGTCATTTGTGAGTGAATGATGATGAGTTGATTTGATATTTGGGAAGGCTTCATGCTGACTTTTCTATGCCCATGGAGCTCCATGGGTATGTGGGTATCCAGCGGGTTTGGGCATGGGCACAAGTTGTGCCCATGGATAATTTGGTGGATGGGTAGAGGGTATGAAGATGGGTCATGGGTTGGATTTGGACCAGCTCCACCCGCCCCAAACCCGACCCATTGCCATCCCTACCGGTTGGTGGCGCGGACGAGGCGGCGGGGACGGTGGCGCGGGTTGCCGGAGCGTCGGGATGCCGTGGCGACGTCGGCGAGGTAGGGGGCGGCGAGGTGACGACAGAGACCGCGGTGGCCGGCGATGGTGGGCGCGGTGGCGCGAGGTGAAATCCGGCGAAGGCGAGCGCCGGCTTGGGGAAGAAGAAACGGGTGCGGGCGGCGCTCGGCTCAGGTCGGGGTGGGCCGCGCGCGGGACAGGTAGCGATGGCGGATTGGGCCGGCGGAGCAGGAGGACACGTCCGCTGCCCGGATTTTTGTCCGGCGGCGGCGGGTGGAGTTTTTCTAGGGTTAGGGTGGAAGAAGACCCGGGATTTTTGGAGGAAGAGCTATTTATAGGCATAGAGGGAGCTAGGAAGCTCCAAATGGAGTGCGGTTTTCGTCCACGCGATCGTGATCGAACGCTCAAGACGATAGGAGGGGTTTTGGTGGGTTTTGGGCCAAATTGGAAGGGTGTTGGGATGCAACACCAAATGAGGCCTTCTCGGTCCCTCGGTTAACCGTTGGAGTATCAAACGAAGTCCAAATGGCATGAAACTTGACAGGCGGTCTACCGGTAGTAAACCAAGGCCGCTTGGCAAGTCTCGGTCCAATCCGGAAATGTTTAACCCTCACACACGAAAAGAGGTAGAGAGGGGCACCGGAGGAGATAGGAGCGCTGGAATGCAAAACGGACAACGGGGAAAATGCTCGGATGCATGAGACGAACACGTATGCAAATGCAATGCACATGATGACATGATATGAGATGCATGACAAAGACAACAACACACAAAGACAAAAACCCGAATCCGAGGAAATAATATAACTTAGTGCCAGAAATGGCAAGAGTTAGAGTACATATAAGGTAAATTAAATTCGGGGTGTTACAACACTCCACCACTACGAAAGGATCTCGTCCCGAGATCTAGGACTAGAAAAACGCCGGGTACTTAGCACGGAGGTGATCCTCGCGTTCCCAGGTGGCTTCACGGTCGGAATGGTGTGACCACTTGACTTTGAGGAATTTGATTGACTTATTGCGAGTCTTGCGTTCAGTCTCTTCAAGAATAGCAACTGGGTGCTCACGATAAGAGAGGTCTTCTTGGAGATCAATGTCTTCGAAGTTGATGGTGCGATCAGGGGTCTTGAAGCACTTGCGGAGCTGAGAGACATGGAACAGGTCGTGCACATTTGCAAAGTTTGAAGGAAGCTCGAGTTGATAGGCGAGATCGCCTCTCTTGCTAACGATCTTGAAAGGGCCACGTATCTAGGGGAAAGCTTCCCTTTGATACCGAAGCGACGAGTACCTTTCATTGGAGAGACGCGGAGGTAAACATGGTCTCCGATCTCGAAAGCCAAATCACGATGCTTACTATCATAGTAGCTCTTCTGGCGCGATTGCGCTGCTTTGAGGTTATCACGAATGACTTTGCACATTTCCTCTGCCTCTGTGATCAAGTCATTTCCGAGAAGTTGACGTTCACCGGTCTCTGACCAGTTAAGAGGAGTACGACACTTCCTGCCATAGAGAATTTCAAATGGGGCCTTGCCCGAACTCGCTTGAAAGCTGTTGTTGTAGGAGAACTCGGCATATGGAAGACAATCTTCCCACTTCATACCAAAAGAGATAACGCAAGCCCTGAGCATATCTTCGAGAATCTGATTGACACGCTCGACTTGACCGCTAGTTTGAGGATGAAAAGCTGTGCTGAAACGGATGTTGGTGCCCATGGCCTTCTGAAAAGAATCCCAAAACTTGGAGGTAAAGATGTTGCCACGGTCTGAAGAGATCAACTGCGGAATACCGTGTAGAGAGACAATCCGAGAGGTATAAAGCTCCGCCAATTGAGCTGCAGTGATAGACTCTTTGATAGGTAGGAAATGAGCCACTTTAGTGAGTTTTTCGATGACAACGGATATAGCATCATTGCCACGCTTGGACTTTGGAAACCCAATCACGAAGTCCATCTCAATGTGGTCAAACTTCCATTCTGGAATGGCAAGAGGTTGGAGGAGACCAGCTGGTCGTTGGTGTTCTGCCTTCACTCTTCTGTAGACATCACATTCATTCACGAACTGAGCAATCTCGCGCTTCATTCGAGTCCACCAATAAGCCTGCTTGAGGTCCTGGTACATCTTCGTACTCCCAGGGTGGATAGAGAGGAGTGAACTGTGAGCCTCGTTCATAATGACTTTACGAAGGTCACCTTTAGGCACAATAATGCGATCCTCGAATAAGAGAGTATCCTTGTCATCAAGGCGATAGCACTTGTACTTGGATTGACTCTTGGCAATCCCAATCTTCACCTTCTTCACCATAGCAATAAGAAGTTGAGCCTCACGAATATGATCTTCCAAAGTAGGAGAGACTTGAAGGTTGGCGAGGAAACCTTGAGGAACAACTTGCAGGTTGAGTTTGCGGAAAGCTTCACAAATCTCGGGTTGGTAAGGCTTGAGAATCAGACTGTTGCAGTAAGCCTTCCTACTCAATGCGTCAGTAATTACATTGGCCTTGCCTGGAGTATATTCGATACTCGGATTATACTCTTGAATCATTTCGACCCAACGAGTCTGCCTGAGGTTGAGATTAGGCTGAGTGAAGATGTACTTGAGACTCTTATGGTCAGTGAAGATGTCCACTTTTCTTCCCAATAAGAGATGTCTCCAAGTCAAAAGAGCATGCACAACTGCCGCCAACTCGAGGTCATGAGTGGGGTAGTTCTTCTCATTGGGCTTCAACTGGCGAGAGGTATAAGCCACAACTTTCTTCTCTTGCATCAACACTGCACCAAGACCTTGAAGAAAGGCATCGCAGAAGACCTCGAACGGTTTGGATTCATCAGGAGGAGTCAGAACTGGAGCAGTGACTAATTTCTCTTTCAAGGTGTTGAAAGCGATGTCACATTCAGGAGACCAATCGTACTTCAGGTGCTTCTGGAGAAGGTTTGAAAGAGGCTTGGCGATCTTTGAAAAGTTCTCAACGAACCTTCGACAGTAGCTTGCGAGACCAAGGAAGCTGCAGAGTTGCTTCACGTTCTGAGGTGGTTCCCAGTTCACAATTGCAGACACCTTCTCAGGATTCACCGCTATGCCCTTGGCAGAGATGATATGCCCAAGATAGAGAACCTCATCGAGCCAAAACTCGCACTTTGAGAACTTGGCGTAGAACTGATGTTCTTTGAGCTTATCGAGCACCAAACGCAAGTGCTTGGCATGATCTTCCTTGTTCTTTGAAAAGACCAGAATGTCATTGAGGTAGACCAAGATGAAGTCATTTGTGTAGGCGTTGAATATGAAGTTCATCATGTGAGAGAAAGTCGGAGGAGCGTTGACGAGGCCAAAATACATGACAGTGTATTCATATGAACCATAGCTTGTTCTGAACGCCGTCTTGGGAATATCTTGCTCACGGATACGAATCTGGTGATAGCCCATACGGAGATCAAGCTTGGAGAATACTTGAGCACCTTTGAGTTGTTCAAATAGCTCGTTGATGTTGGGAAGTGGGTACTTGTTCTTTATAGTCTTCTTGTTCAATGGATGGTAGTCAAGACAAAGTCGGTCCGTTCCATCCTTCTTCTTCACAAAAAGAACTCCACAACCCCACGGAGAAGAACTAGGTCGGATGAGACCCATTCGCTCTTGAATATCGAGTTGCTTCTTCAGCTCCTTCAACTCTTCAGGTCCAAGCTTGTAAGGACGTTTGCAAACAGGTTCCGTGCCAGGCTCAAGATCGATGACGAATTCAACTGGCCGGTGCGGAGGCATTCCTGGAAGCTCTTCTGGAAAGACATCTTGAATTCGCAAACGACTGGAATTTGAGAGATGGCATCCAGTTCACCCTTCTCATTGAGAGAAAACAGACGGATGGTATCATCACGAGCGGCAAAGACAATTACATCCTCAGACGAATGAGTCAATTGAATCTGCCTGGCAGCACAATCAAGCTGAGCCTTGTGCTTAGAAAGCCAATCCATTCCGAGAATAAGATCGATATCCGAGTCACCAAGAACCGTAGGAGAAGACAGAAACTTGTAATCACCCAAAGTGATAGTAACATCCGGAACAATGGAGTTAGCATTCATGCGCCTACCGGGAGAGACAACTGCTATCGGTCTAGGCAAAACTTGCAAAGCCAACTCATGCTTAGATGCAAAAGGTCTTGCGATGAAACAATGTGATGCACCAGTGTCAAAAAGAACTTTAGCTAGAATATCGTTAACAGGAAGGTTACCCATGATAACATCTGACGAGTCCTCTGCCTGAGCTGCATTCATCAAGTTGACCTTGGCGTGCTTGTGGTTATGCTTGACCATAGCTGTAGTTGCCAATCTCACAGGAGGAGGAGGAGGAAGACGCCTCTGATTGAAGCATTTGTTGGCATAGTGACCCTTTTGTTGGCACTTGTTGCACGTGACCTCTGAAAGCGGATGGTGATACGGAGCACTTGATCTTGGAGCTTGAGACGAAGTCTTGTTCTGAAAGCCAGGTTTGGGTGGGTGGGAAGATCCACTGCCACCTTTGCTCTTCTGATGATAAGGCTGACGGAACGGAGGAGGAGGAAGTCAATACTTCTGCTGCTTAGCCACTTGAGTTGAGGAAGAAGGAGTAGCATCTCTGACTCACTTCTTGGAAGCATCGCACTTCAGTTGAGCAGTCTCTTGCTTCATTGCCATGTTGTAAAACTCATCGTACCTCTTGGGCTCAAAGAGAACAAGAGCTAGCTGGATTTCTTCTCTGAGACCACCCCTGAACTGATATATCATGCTCTTCTTGTCAGGGACGTCCTGCTTAGCAAAATGGGTGAGCTTCTGAAACATCTTGTTGTACTCGTAGGCAGACATAGAGCCTTGCTTCAGGTTGCGGAATTCCTCACGCTTGCTTTCAACCACGCTCTGAGGAATATGATGAGCTTTGAAGTCTTGACAGAATTCATCCCAGGTAATCACACGGCCTCCTCTGGAATATTTGTACTGCTGAAACCATTTTGCAGCTTGGTCTTTGAGTTGGAAGGAAGCAAACTTGACAAAGTCCTTAGGCCTGACATTACTGCACTCAAAATGCTTGCATATGTCCATGAGCCAATCATCAGTGTCTGTTGCCTCAACACAATTGCTGAAGGTCTTTGGCTGGTTAGCAAGGAACTGGTTGAGTGTAGCAAAGTGATTCTGATTGTTGCCTTGGCCCTGGTTCCCCTGGTTGCGCTCTTGAAGAAGTTGCATGATCAGCTGCATGTTTGCATTGGTAGCGGCCATCACAGCTTGCCATGCCTCTGGAGGTGGAGGTGGTGGTGGCGGATCAGGATTCGGAGTCGTGCGCGTTGGAGGAGCCATCCTGAAGAGGTTGACATCCATTAGCACATTGAGAGACAAATTTCGAAGCTGAATCAAACGGGTTGAAATTGCAATATATAGTCTTCACATCCGAACAAAATGAACGAATGCATTCCAATTGAAATGGTCACATATCCATAAATTGAGAAGCCACTTAGAATTGAGGTAGAAGAAAAACAACAAGGTACGGAACAAGAACGGATACTCAGTAAGGATCACCCAATCTCAAACCAAATATCCGTGGAAGAAGAACTATAGCTACAAGAATTCCCACCTATGAAACTCCCGAACCTTTCCGGTTATGCAATCATGTGTTGGGGATACAGGGGAAGCATAATATCTCACCAAAATCTAGCAAACCCTACATCCAGATGTATCCATCCTTCAACACATAACCGAGAAAAACTTCGGAAATCATTTACCTCAACCTTCGAAAAACATCCGTTATACAAGTTATGGCAATACTCCCGAACTCCCGCCCCAGTACTAGGTGGCGTCGAGGTTATCTCACCAACAACTGCATAAAAGAGATTTTCGATGTCGACCAAACTCAGGTATTCCAGAATATCAACGATAAAATTGTGACGACAACACCTCGGAGCTCAACTCCCCGGGACACTGCCACAACCCCTAAATGACAGGAGGCACCAAGAACAATGTTCTCGTCACAAATCGATCGAAACGATTCCAAGATACCCGCGTGATCCTAATTTTTTTAGTGAAATTTGAGAAGAGAAGAGTCAAAACTCTATGTCAGGATGCCTTACCAGAGCGATGAAGGGACTGGGGAGTAAAAATAATTACTAAACTCTCTGATATATATAATCCTAAATGACTCAAAACATTTTTCTAGAATCAACAACGCCAACGATTCGATCAAGCAGGGGGGGCTCCTAAGGTCGGGGAAGGCTCTGGTTACCAACTGGTAACGCCCTCGATGCGGCTATATCTCCTACGTGTCGAAGCATGACTTAGAGGCATAACCGCATTGAAAGCAATGTCGCAAGTAAGGTAATCTTCACAACAACCCATGTAAATATATAATAGGGGAAAAGGTACATAGTTGGCTTACACTCGCTAGGTCACACAAATACATGAATAACATTACAATCATCCAATTCACTCATGGTCCGACTACGGTACCAAAATAAAAGATCAACCCCAACATGCGACACGGTCCCTGATCGCCCCAACTGGGCACCACTACTGATCATCTGGGAAAGACACATAGTAACGGCGAGATTCTTCATCGAACTCCCACTTGAGCTCAAGCCCATCGTCTGGAGCGGTATCATCGGTCCCTGCATCTGGTTTGGAAGTAACCTGTGAGTCACGGGGACTCAGCAATCTCGCACCCTCACGATCAAGACTATTTAAGCTTATAGGTAAGGCAAGGTAATATCTGGAGCTGCAGCAAGCGACTAGCATATATGGTGGCTAACCTGTTCGCAAAAGAGAGCGAGAAGAGAAGGCAAAGCACGAACGAAGAACTATGATCAAGAAGTGATCCTAGAACGACCTACGTCAAATATTACTCCAACACCGTGTTCACTTCCCGGACTCCGCCGAGAAGAGACCATCACGGTAACACACACGATTAATTCGTTTTAATCAAGTTAAGTTTCATGTTGTCTACAACCGGACATTAACAAATTCCCATCTTCCCATAACCGCGGGCACGGCTTTGAAAGTTCAAATCCCTGCAGGGGAGTCCCAACTTAGCCCATCACAAGCTCTCACGGTCAACGAAGGATATTCCTCCTAGCGGGAAGACCCGATCAGGCTCGGAATCCCGGTTACAAGACATCCTCGACAATGGTAAAACTAAACCAGCAACACCACCCGAATGTGCCGACAAATCCCGATAGGAGCTGCACATATCTTGTTCTCAGGGCACACCGGATTATCCAAGGTTCCGGTAGGCCAGCCCAGAGTTGCCCCTGGTGGCCACCGGCAGCTGACAGGTTGGACCAACACTCAGAGGAGCACTGGCCCGGGGGTTTAAATAAAGATGACCCTTGAGTCCGTGGAACCCAAGGGAAAAAGAGGCTAGGTGGCGAATGGTAAAACCAAAGTTGGGCATTGCTGGAAGAGTTTTATTCAAGGCGAACTGTCAAGGGGTTCCCATTATAACCCAACCACGTAAGGAATGCAAAATCCAGGAACATAACACCGATATGATGGAAACTAGGGCGGCAAGAGTGGAACAAAACACTAGGCAAAAGGCCGAGCCTTCCACCCTTTACCAAGTATATAGGTGCATTAAGATAAACAATATAATATAGTGATATCCCAACAATAAACAATGTTCCAACAAGGAACGATCTCCAATCTTCACCTGCAACTAGCAACGCTACAAGAGGGGCTGAGCGAAGCGGTAACATAGCCGATCAACGGTTTGGTAGGACATGGTGGGTTAGAGGTTTGACATGGCAATATGGGAGGCATGATAAGCAAGTGGTAGGTATCGTAGCATAGGCATATAAAAAGAGCGAGCATCTAGCAAGCAAAGATAGAAGTGATTTCGAGGGTGTGATCATCTTGCCTGCAAAGTTGTCAGAGTCGGCTTGATCCTCGTAAGCAAACTCAACGGGCTCCTCGTTAGCGAACTCGTCTCCTGGCTCAACCCAAACAAGCAAAAGGAACACAATCAACCACATGCAATGCTCAAACAACATGATGCGAACATGGTATGCTATGCGGGATGCGATATGTGATGCATATGCAAGATTTGAAAATAAATGATTGAACCTGGCATCAACATGGAAATGCAAGAGTGCCACTAGAAAGGTGAGGTGATTTCGGTTGAAATTGATATAAAGATCACCGGAATCGGATGCACGGTTTGGAAATGGCAAGCAAAACAAATATGGCACCGGTCTGCGATAATCAGCAAGTAGTCATCTAAATGCATCAAGATAAATATGTTACAGCATGGATCCATTCATGATGCTTGACAAAAGATGAACACTGAGCTACGGCTAATTCATCCATTAACAGGTTCAAACAAGCATGGCAAATGTGCAAATGATAACAGGTTTCAGACTAGGTGAAATTAACACAAGTCTGGAATTTAACATCAGGTAGCACAATTTAGAGCATGAAAACTACAAGCTACAGGAACTTAACATGGCAAATCAAGGCATGGCATGAAGCTACTCAAAGCACTTAACAAAAGTCCATTAGTGACCTTGAGCCAAAAGGGATCAGAAAATACGATTGCAAGCATGTGAACATGGCAAAAACATAAACAGATCTCAGACTTGGTGAAAAACTGGAGCATGCAAAACAGTTAACAAGTAGGCATGTTTACGAGCTCGATGCACTCACTACAGAGCATGGCATGACAAACTAAGCATACACCCATCAAGAATACATGGCATAGATGCTAGACATGGCAAAAACAACAACATAGCATGCACGGATCAATAGCAACATCCTCGGCAAAATCGCTAACAAGTCAACAATCTGTCTGTCACGAAATAGCAAAAAGTAGAGCTCGATTGACTCAAGCTAGGGTGCTCCATAAATGCAAACAAAGACACGGACGGATAGATCCCCACAATGTTAACAAATCATCCTTACTGATCATCCTCAAGAGAGGCACGGATCACAAGGAAACAACATGAACATATGGCATAATGACAAAATCATCTCAAGGACTTAGTGAAATACTAAGTCCCTAAAATCAGCATTACCGATTGCACTACTTTGCAAGCTTGTGCTAGTCACCACACATATCACAAAAATACATGGTAAGCACCTCTATAAAGATGGCATGGCATATAACAAAACTCATGTAGAGCTCAGGAGCATATCATGCACACATTAATCATGGCAAAAATGACAAATATCTATTTGATGAAACAGACCTGGCAATTTTATCACATAGCCCTCTTCCAACAGCATTTCGGGCATCACGATGAGCTCAAATGAAAATGGTGCAATGAGATGAAATGATGTACTATTTGATATGAACATTTTGATATGCTACACGCGCAAATTGGAGCTATGGATGTGGAGTTACGACATGGCGAAGATTGCAAAAATTCTAGGGTTAGTAGGAAAAAGTCAACCGTGAGGATGTCCCAGATCTGGATCTGGTGCGGGTTACGATGTTCGCCGGAATTGGAGCTCGGGTCGCCGGACTTGGGGAGCTCCGACGCGGCATCGTGGAGGAAGGGCGCGGCTCCGACGGCGATTGGTGGTGCGGACGAGGCGGCAGGGACGGTGGCGCGGCTTGCCGGAGCGTCGGGACGCCACGGCGACGTTGGCGAGGCAGGGGGTGGCGAGGTGACGACAGAGACCATGGTGGCCGGCGATGGCGGGCGCGGTGGCACGAGGTGAAATCCGGTGAAGGCGGGCGCTGGCTCGGGGAAGAAGAAACGGGCGCGGGCGGCGCTCGGCTCGGGCCGCGCGCGGGCCAGGCGGGCCGACGAGGGCGAGGCGGCGATGCGGTCCCGCCCAGGACAAGTGGTGATGGCGGATTGGTCCGGCAGAGCGGGCGGACACGTCCGCTGCCCGGATTTTTGTTCGGCGGCGGCGGGTGGAGTTTTTTTAGGGTTAGGGTGGAGGAAGAAACGGGATTTTTGGAGAAAGAGCTATTTATAGGCATAGAGAGAGCTATTTATAGGCATAGAGGGAGCTAGGAAGCTCCAAATGGAGTGCGATTTTCGGCCACACGATCATGATCGAATGCTCTAGAAGATATGAGGGGTTTAGGTGGGTTCTGGGCCAAATAGGAAGGGTGTTGGGCTGCAACACCAAATGAGGCCTTCTCGGTCCCTCGGTTAACCGTTGGAGTATCAAACGAAGTCCAAATGGCACGAAACTTGACAGGCGGTCTACCGGTAGTAAACCAAGGTCGCTTGGCAAGTCTCGGTCCAATCCGGAAATGTTTAACCCCCACACACGAAAAGAGGTAGAGAGGGGCACCGGAGGAGATAGGAGCGCCGGAATGCAAAACGGACAATGGGGAAAATGCTCGGATGCATGAGACGAACACGTATGCAAATGCAATGCACATGATGACATGATATGAGATGCATGACAAAGACAACAACACACGAAGACAAAAACCCGAACCCGAGGAAATAAAATAATGTAGTGCCGGAAACGGCAAGAGTTGGAGTACATATAAGGTAAATTAAATCCGGGGTGTTACAAAGACGACTACGGCGGCGGCGGAGTGAAGATTTCCGTGGTCGGCGTGAGTACGACGGCGACGCGGTCGAGGCAGTGAAGCTCTTCCTCACCGGCAATGATGATGTAGCGGCAGCGCTAGGGTTTGAGAAGCTCGAGCTAGAGAAGGAGGTCGAGCGGAGTAAAGGAAGTGAGGAAGGCGAGAGGGGGTATTTATAGCCACGGTGGAAAAAATGTTCGCCCGAATAATTTGGATGAACGTGCCCCTGACCCTTCTCATTCACATGACATGTGTCACCCACGTACTGAGAAGTGGAGTCGTGTTAGATCGTGGGTGAATAGATAAGTATATCGTGGGATGCAGAACGGTTTGAGCGGCAAAGCCGAAAATTTGGATAAGATAAGTTTTAACGTTCCGTTCGCAAATTCTTCAGCTGACAAGGACACAGTGAAGATTTTGAACAAGTTTCAAATAGAACGCACATGAAGAATTTATGAATAGATTGGGTTGAGTTTAGCATAGAGGGGGAAGGGTCCGATCAAATTCACTTAGCAGAAAAACCAACTTGAAGAATTAGCAATAAGTGAATGCTGTAGAGGACATAAACTCATATA
>NC_057803.1:563488304-563495164 GCF_018294505.1 Triticum aestivum
TATATATATATCCAATGAAGAAAAACGACAGAAACAGTGAAGACAATGCAAAGTTGAAGAATATGAACAACTGAGGAATTTCAACTTTTGGTGGTGGCGAGATCCACCGTATACGAATGATGATTTCAGACACCGCGTACAATTGCCGTAGGGTTCTGAGAATCACATTCTTCATTAATTTCTTCACACTTAGAGTGTTATTCTTCATTGATTCAAGATAAACGTTTCTTCATGTGTTGCACATCTAAGTCATCAATTTTGCATAAGTGTTAGGATGAGTGTCCATTTCAGAGAACATCCGAAGATTCTAGGATATTTAGCTCACTCCACAACTTGCTAAATCTCTTCTCATCCAAGGGCTTTGTAAAGATATCAGCTAGCTATTCTTCAGTCTTCACATGCTCAGTAGAAATGTCGCCCTTCAACACATGATCACGAAGAAAATGATGACGAATCTGAATGTGCTTTGTCTTCGAGTGCTGAACTGGGTTATGAGCAATCTTGATGGCACTCTCATTGTCACAGAAGAGAGGCACATTCTTCATGTTGACGCTGTAGTCCATGAGAGTTTGATTCATCCATAGCAATTGAGCACAGCAAGAACCAGCGGCAATGTACTCAGCTTCAGCAGTAGATAGTGATACGCAATTATGTTTCTTCGAGGACCAATAGACCAAAGATCGTCTGAAGAAATGACATGTACCAGATGTTGACTTGTGGTCCACACGATCACTAGCATAGTCAGAGTCAGAATATCCGATGAGATCAAAAAGCCAAGCCCTTGGGGTACCATAATCCAAGTGTTGGTGTGTGAGCTAGATATTGAAGAATATGCTTCACAGCCTTATGGTGTGATTCCTTCGGTGTAGCTTGAAATCGTGCACACATGCAAACACTAAGCATAATATCTGGCCTAGATGCACATAAGTATAATAAAGAACCAATCATGGAGCGGTATACCTTATGATCGAAGTCAATACCATTTTCATCAGTGCATAGATGGCCATTTCTGGGTATAGGAATTTTGACGCCTTTGCAATCTTGCATGCCGAATTTCTTCAGTACATCCTTGAGGTATTTCTCCTGAGATACGAATATGCCATTGCGTTGTTGATGAATTTGAAGACCTAAGAAGAATTTCAACTCTCCCATCGTAGACATTTGATATTCTTCACTCATCATATAGGCAAATTCATCACTATAACATTGGTCAGTACAGCCAAAGATAATATCATCAACATATATTTGGCACACAAACAATTCACCATCATAAGATTTAGTGAAAAGGGTAGGGTCGAGTGAATTGGGTTTGAAGCCTTTCTTCATAAGGAATTCCTTCAAAGTATCATACCACGCCCGTGGGGCCTGCTTGAGGCCATAGAGGGCCTTGTTGAGTCTGAAGACTTTGTCAGGATTCTTTGGATCTTCAAAACCTGGGGGTTGAGCAACATATACTTCTTCCTCAAGCTTACCATTGAGGAATGCACTTTTCACATTCATTTTGATATAAAGTGATATCATGATGGTTAGCATAAGCAAGTAATATGTGAATAGCCTCAAGTCTAGCAACAGGTGCAAAAGTTTCATTGAAATCAATTCCTTCAACCAGTGTGTAGCCTTGAGCTACAAGCCGTGCCTTATTCCTTACCACAAGGCCGTTTTTGTCTTGCTTGTTGTGATAGATCCACTTTGTGCCAATGATCTTGTGCTTGCGAGGATCTGGACGTTTGACCAGTTCCCAAACATTGTTGAGCTCGAACTGATGTAATTCTTCTTGCATGGTCTGAATCCACTCAGGCTCCAAAAATGTTTCATCTACCTTAGTGGGCTCTGTGATAGAGACAAAAGCATAGTGCCCACAAAAGTTAGATAAATGTGAAGCTTTTGAGCGCGTGAGAGGACCTGGCGCTTTAATGTCATTGATGATCTTTTCAACTTGCACTTCTTTTGCAATGCGAGGATGAGCTGGTTGTCGTTGATGAATTTGATCAGCATTTTCTTCGGCACCATTTTCTTCAGTATTTTCTTCAGGTGCATTAGCTCGACGTTCTTCATGTTCTGGAATGAATTCTTCAGCAGATTTTTCAGTAGGAATGACATCCTCAATAGCCTTGAACTTGATAGTTTCCTCAAGTGCTGGTTCATCTATCATAGTAGGTAGGTGCTCTCTTTGCGAGCCATTAGTTTCATTGAACCACACATCTACAGTTTCAACAACCTTGTGAAGAACGTTGTTGAAGACTCTGTAGGTGTGCGAGTCCTTTCCGTAACCAAGCATAAAACCTTCATGTGCTTGCGATGCAAATTTTGAGTTGTGATGAGGATCTCTAATCCAACATTTAGCACCAAAGACTTTGAAATAACTTACATTGGGTTTGTTATCAGTGAGGAGTTCATAGGCAGTCTTCTTGAAGAATTTGTGAAGATATACTCTGTTGATGATGTGGCACGCAGTATCAATTGCCTCAATCCAGAAACGATGCGGCGTTTTGTATTCATCAAGCATAGTGCGAGCCATCTCAGCAAGAGTCCTATTCTTGCGCTCCACAACGCCGTTCTGCTGAGGAGTATAAGGAGCAGATAACTCATGAGTAATACCAAGTTCATCAAGATAGTCATCAAGACCAGAATTCTTGAACTTAGTTCCATTGTCACTTCTAATGTGCTTGATCTTCACACCAAAGTTGGTTGAAGCCCTTGAGGAAAATCGTTTGAAGACTTCCTGCACTTCATGTTTGTAAGTAACAATGTGTACCCATGTGTATCGAGAGTAATCATCAACAATAACAAAGCCATATTGAGATGCCTCATTTGAGACTGCAGAATAATGGTTAGGACCGAAGAGATCCATGTGAAGCAATTCAAATGGACGAGTTGTGTTCATGATAGTCTTCGCCGGATGCTTAGCCTTTGTCATCTTCCCAGCTTCACAGGCTCCGCATAAGTGATCCTTGAGGAATTTGACATTCTCGATTCCAATGACATGCTTCTTCTTCGCAAGCGTGTGCAAATTCCTCATGCCTGCATGACCAAGTCGTCGATGCCAGAGCCAGCCTTCTGAAGCTTTTGCAAGTAGGCACACGGTTCGTTGTGGTCCTGTAGAGAAATCAACAATATACAGGTCTCCTCTCCTAAAGCCTTCGAAGACTTTGGAATTGTCAGATTCCATAACCACAACGCACCGGTACTTGCCAAAGACAACAACCATATCAATATCACAAAGCATTGAGACAGACATGAGGTTGTATCCTAAGGACTCGACAAGCATGACTTTCTCCATGTGTCTATCCTTTCTGATCGCAACCTTACCTAGACCCAATACCTGACTTTTGCCTTTGTCAGCAAAGATGATATGCTTCAGATGCGACGGAGATAATGGAGCATCCATCAATAGATTCTTGTCACCAGTCATGTGATTTGTACATCCACTATCGAGGACCCACTCAGTGGCTTTGGGTTGAACATCCTGCATATGAATTAGTGCATCTTACGAATTCATATACTTCATCAGTGAAGAATATGACATCAATTCATCAGATCAATTTCATCAAGAAATAAAACAGATAAAGTAGTATGAGGACATGAGAAATGAAAGTTCATTTCTTCATGGTTAACATGCGTCCTATCAGGCACACTCGGGTCTCCAGCAAATTCTTCAGACGATTACGTACGTCTGGAGACCTGACCCTGCAGAAGAGATTAGTTCTTTTTCTTCACCACCCACATCTGAAGGGGTGGCAAAGAGTTCATCACTCTGTGAGCTCCATACGAGAAATGTGGCATAGACGCCAACCCATTTCGGTTCACATAAGAGGGGTTAGGATAAGCATATGAATAAGCAGAGAAATTCTTCGAGGACTTATGAACATAATAATTAGAAGAATAATGCTCATATTCATAGCCCTTAGCTCTTCCCTGTGAAACAGAGTTGTTAGCATGATGATATTCATCTAAGGACTTTGATCCTTTTGAGGAATTTGGTCCATATGAAGAATTTGATCTGGGGTTCCTATTCTTCACATGTGGTGTCCTGAGGACATTCACCTGAAGACTTTCAAGGCACCTTTTGGGAACCTAGATTTTCTTCATAGGGGAACCGTTACTGCAGTTAGTACCAACATATCTAACAAATACTTCATCATTCTGATTTTTGAACAGTTTATAGTTGGAGTCAATTGACTCTTCATCAGAACGAGGAGATTCACATGCAAAGCTAGATAAGTTAGATGGATCAACTAGAGGTCCCTTTGCAGCAACCCATGAGGTTTTGGGGAACTACTCAGGCTTCCAATATGTACCATCAACATTTAGTTTCCTCTCAAAGGCAATACCCTCTTTCCTAAGGTTCCTGTTGAGGATCTGCTTTTTAAGCACATCACAAAGAGTCTGATGCCCTTTGAGGCTTTTATACATGCCTGTCATGTATAATTCCTTCAGCCCTGCATTGTCAGTGATACTAGCAATGTCCTTAGATGAGGAATTAGTGATAGCAAAGGCAGGTGAAGAATTTGAAACATTAGCAGCATTTGAACATTCAGGTGAAGAATTAGCAGATTCACGTTCAATGCATTTCAAACAAGGAGGAACAAATTCTTCCTGAGAAGCGCTGATTTGCTGAGCAAGTAATGAATCGCGCTCCTTCTGAAGATCTTCATAACTCACTCTTAGCTTTTCAAGATCTTGCTTTCTTTGAAGAAATTCATAAGAAAGCTTCTCATGATCAGATAAGAGAGTGTTATGATGACCTTGAAGGTTGTCAAACCTAGTGTGAAGTCTCTGAAGATTTTCAGTCAAGGCTTTAGTGCGATCCATTTCTTCACCCAACATATCATCACTTTTGTCTAGCATGTTTTGAACCTTTTCAAAAGCCCTTTGTTGTTTTACAGCAATCTTAGCAAGTTTAGAATAACTGGGCTTGAGGTTTTCATCAGATTCATTCTCACTTGATTCAGAGGAGGTATATTTGAGTACCTTGGCACCCTTTGCCGTGAAGCAATAGGTGGGAGCGTAGTCATCATTGCCTTCATCAGCCTTGTTGGCGAGGTCATTTTCTTCAGTGTTGAAGATAGACTTGCTGACGAATGCAGTAGCGAGGGCTAGGCTCGCCACACTGGATTCGGACTCCTCAGATGCCTCCTCTTCCTCATTTTCTTCAGATTCAGCCTCAGAGTCCATTTCCTTGCCAATGAATGCCCGAGCCTTCTTCGAGCTGCTCTTCTTGTGAGATGAAGACTTTGAGGATTTTGATGATGAAGATTTTGAGGATTTCTTCTTTTTCTTCGCATCATCAGAACTGTAATCCTTGTATTTCTTCTTCTTTGATTACTTTTCCCACTGAGGACAATCTTGAATGTAATGCCTAGGTTTCTTGCATTTGTGACAAAGCCTCTTCTTGTTGTCACTGGATGAGCAATCATTGCTCCTTGAGGGTCTTCCAAAGCGACCACGTCTTGAGAACTTCTGGAATTTCTTCACGAGCAGTGCTAGCTCATGGCATAGTTCTTCAGGATCACCAAGGCTGCAACCAGAGTCTTCATCTTCGGACTCAGATGCTTCCTTGGCCTTCAGTGCACGTGATCTGCCATAGCTCGAACCATAGAGATCTCTCTTTTCAGCAAGCTGGAACTCATGAGTATTTAGCCTCTTGAGGATATCAGCGGGATCAAGTGACTTGTAATTAGCACGTTCTTGTATCATCAATGCCAGAGTATCAAATGAGGAATCAAGCGATCTCAGCAATTTCTTCACCACCTCATGGTCGGTGATGTCAGTGGCACCAAGTGCTTGAAGCTCATTTGAGATGTTAGTGAGGCGATTGAAGGTTTGTTGAACACTTTCATTGTCGAGTCTTTTGAAGCGGTTGAAGAGATTGCGAAGAACATCAACTCGAGAGTCACGCTGTGTTGAGACTCCTTCATTCACCTTGGACAGCCTATCCCAGATAAGCTTAGCAGTTTCCAAAGCACTCACTCTTCCATACTGTCCTTTGCTTAGATGGCCACATATGATATTCTTCGCTTGAGAATCGAGTTGCTTGAATCTCTTCACATCAGCAGCATTCAGAGAAGGTGTGACTGAGGGAACACCATTTTCCACAACTGTAACACCCCGTATGTAACCTGCCATAATTGTATTCCAACTCTTGCCATTTCTGGCACTAAGTTATGTTATTTACTCGTAGTCAGTTTTTTGTCTTCGTGTTGTTTTGTCTTTGTCATGCATATCATATCATGTCATCATGTGCATTGCATCTGCATACATGTTCGTCTCGTGCATCCGAGCATTTTCCCTGTTGTCCGTTTTGCATTCTGGCGTTCCTATGTCCTCCGGTGTCCCCTTTTACCTCTTTTCGTGTGCGGGTGTTAAACGTTCCCGGATTGGACCAAGACTTGTCAAGCGTCCTTGGTTTACTACTGGTAGACCGCCTGTCAAGTTTCGTGCCATTTGGCTTCGTTTGATACTCCAACGGTTAACCGAGGGACCGAGAAGGCCTCGTGTATGTTGCAGCCCAACACCTCTCCAAAGTGGCCCAAAACCCACCTAAACTCCCTCCATCATCTAGGCCATTCGATCACGATCATGTGGCTACAAACCGTGCTCAATTTCGAGCCTCCTAGCTCCTCCTACCTATATAAAGGTCCCTATTCCCCGAAATCCGGACGAAACCCTAGCCCTCCACCTCCTCGCACCGCCGGACAAGATCCCGCCTGCCGGACACATCCATTTCCGCCATCCACCGACACATGGCGCCTCCTGATTCGTCCGCCTGCACGCCCCACTTCACCGTGCCGCCGCAACCCGCTCGGGCCCGGGGCGGGCCCTCCTCGGCCCGCGTCTTCCGCCGCTCGCGCCGGCCTGCC
>NC_057803.1:563495622-563526819 GCF_018294505.1 Triticum aestivum
CTCGCCGGCCACCGCCGCCTGCCGCCCGGTCGCCGCCGTGCCGTCCTCTCCGCCTCGCCGCCCCGCTTCTCCTCCGCCGACGCCGGCGCCGTCCCGAAGTCCGGCGAGCAACTCCGGCGCACAAGTACAACTCCGGCCACCGCCCGCACTGTTCCGGTGAAGTCTCCGTCGAGCGCCTCGATCCGTGTGCTGATCTGGATCCGGATCTGGAAACCCTAATGGTTGACCTAATTCGTCCCGTTTCAGTAATTATTTGCATTCTTCATCATGCCATAACTCTGCATTCGTGGCTCCGTTTCGGGCGTGTAGCATATCGAATTGTTCGTCTCGACGAGTACTTCATTTCATCTCATTGCATTATGTTCATTTGAGCTCATCTTGATGCACTAAATGCTGTTGGAAGAGTGCTAGTTTCTGTTAGTTCCAGTTTCTTATCAGCAATTGCTCATTTGTCATTTTTTCCATGATTAATGTGTGCCTCCTATGAACTTGAGCCCTACATGTGTTTAGAAATATGCCATGCCATCTTTACAGGGGCGTATGCCATGTATTTTTGTGATCTTTGTGGTGACTAGCACAAGCATGCAAAGTAGCCCTCTTAATGTTGCTGTTTTCAGGGACTTAGAAATATTCCAAGTCTTTGTCCTGTCAATATTTTTATGCCATGTATTCATGTTGCTACCGAGTGATCCGTGCCTCTTTTGAGCATGATCAGTAAGGATGTTTTGTAAATATTGTGGTGATCTATCCATCCATGTCTTTGTTTGCAATTATGGAGTGCCCTAGCTTGACTCAATGGAGCTCTACTTTTGCTATAAAATGTTCCTTGCAGAATGTTTACATGCTAAGCATTTTTGCCGAGCTTGTTGTAGTTGATCCATGCATGTTATGATGTTGTTCTTGCCATGTTTAGCTTTTATGCCATGTATACTTGCTGGGTGTATGCTTAGTTTGTCATGCAATGCCTTTTGGTGAGTGCATCAAACTCGTAAACATGCCTACTTAATATTTGTTTTGCCATGCTCCAGTTTTCTAGAAAGTCTGAATCTGTTAACGATAATTGCTATGTTCACATGGTTGCCATTGTATTTTCTGATCCCTTTTGGCTCATGGTCAGTAAGGGACTTTTGTTGTATGCTTTGAGTAGATTCATGACATGCCTTGCTTTGCCATGATATGTTCCTTTAGCATGTTGTTATCTTGCTCTAAACATTGCTTCCTGATGTTAAATTCCTGGCATGTTGTTAATTTCACTAAGTCTGTAACCTGATATCTTTTGCAGGTGAAGATTGGAGTTTGTTCCTTGTTGGAACATGTTTATTGTTGGGATATCATTATAATATCTTGATCTACTTTAATGCATCTATATACTTGGTAAAAGGTGGAAGGCTCTGTTGGGGAACGTAGTAATTTCAAAATTTTCCTACGCACACGCAAGATCATGGTGATGCACGACAACGAGAGGGGAGAGTGTTTTCTACGTACCCTCGTAGACCGGAAGCGAAAGCGTTATAACAACGCAGTTGATGTAGTCATACGTCTTCACGGCCCGACCGATCAAGCACCGAAACTACGACACCTCCGAGTTTTTGCACACGTTTAGCTCGATGACGATCCCCGGACTCCGATCCATCAAAGTTTCGGGGATGAGTTCCGTCAGCACGACGGCGTGGTGACGATCTTGATGTTCTACCGTCGCAGGGCTTCGCCTAAGCACTGCTACAATATTATCGAGGATTATGGTGGAGGGGGGCACCGCACATGGCTAAGAGATCAATGATCAATTGTTGTGTCTCTGGGGTGCCCCCCTGCCCCCGTATATAAAGGAGTGGAGGAGGGGGCCGGCCAAGGAGGGTGGCGCTCCCAAGGGGGGGAGTCCAACTCCCACCGGGAGTAGGACTCCCCTTTTTCCTATTAGGAGTAGTAGAGGGAAGGAAGAGGAAGGAGGGAGGAAGGAAAGGGGGGCCGGCCCCCCTCCCAATTCAGATTGGGCTTGGGGGGCGCGCCCCCTCCCTTGCTCCTTTCCCCTCCTTTCCACTAAGGCCCAATAAGGCCCATATACCTCCCGGGGGGTTTCGATAACCTCCCGGTGATCCGGTATTGTCCCAATCTTACCTGGAACCTTTCCGGTGTCCAAATATAGTCGTCCAATATATCGATCTTTATGTCTCGACCATTTCGAGACTCCTCATCGAGTCTGTGATCACATCCGGGACTCCGAACAACCTTTGGTACATCAAAATATATAAACTCATAATGAAACTGTCATCGTAACGTTAAGCGTGCGGACCCTACTGGTTCGAGAACAATGTAGACATGACCGAGACACGTCTCCGGTCAATAAGCAATAGCGGAAACTGGATGCTCATATTGGCTCCTACATATTCTACGTTGTTCCCTTTGTCATCGGTATGTTACTTGCCCGAGATTCGATCGTCAGTATCTCAATACCTAGTTCAATCTCGTTACCGGCAAGTCTCTTTACTCGTTCCGTAATACATCATATTGCAACTAACTTATTAGTTGCATTGCTTGCAAGGCTTAAGTGATGTGTATTACCGAGTGGGCCTAGAGATACCTCTCCGATAATCGGAGTGACAAATCCTAATCTCGAAATACGCCAACCCAACAAGTACCTTCGGAGACACCTGTAGAGCACCTTTATAATCACCCAGTTACGTTGTGACGTTTGGTAGCACACAAAGTGTTCCTCCGGTAAATGGGAGTTGCATAATCTCATAGTCATAGGAACATGTATAAGTCATGAAGAAAGCAATAGCAACATACTAAACGATCGGGTGCTAAGCTAATGGAATGGGTCAAGTCAATCACATCATTCTCTAATGATGTGACCCCGTTAATCAAATGACAACTCATGTCATTGGCTAGGAAACTTAACCATCTTTGATTCAACGAGGTAGTCAAGTAGAGGCATACTAGTGACACTTTGTTTGTCTATGTATTCACACATGTATTATGTTTCCGGTTAATACAATTCTAGCATGAATAATAAACATTTATCATGATATAAGGAAATAAATAATAACTTTATTGTTGCCTCTAGGGCATATTTCCTTCAGTCTCCCACTTGCACTTGAGTCAATAATCTAGTTTCACATCTCCATGTGATTTATTATCAATAGTTCACATCACCATGTGATTAACACACATAGTTCACATCATCATGTGACCAACACCCAAAGGGTTTACTAGATTCAATAATCTAGTTCACATCGCTATGTGATTAATGCCCAAAGAGTACTAAGGTGTGATCATGTTTTGCTTGTGAGAGAAGTTTAGTCAACGGGTCTGCCACATTCAGATCCGTAAGTATTTTGCAAATTTCTATGTCAACAATGCTCTGCACAGAGCTACTCTAGCTAATTTCTCCCACTTTCAATATGTATCCAGATTGAGATTTAGAGTCATCTGGATTAGTGTCAAAACTTGCATCGACGTAACCCTTTACGACAAACCTTTTGTCACCTCCATAATCAAGAAACATATCCTTATTCCACTAAGGATAATTTTGACCAATGTCCAGTGATCTACTCCTAGATCACTATTGTAATCCCTTGCCAAACTCAAGGCAGGGTATACAATAGGTCTGGTACACAGCATGGCATACTTTATAGAACCTATGGCTAAGGCATAGGGAATGACTTCCATTCTCTCTCTATCTTCTGCCGTGGTCAGGCTTTGAGTCTTACTCGGTTTCACACCTTGTAACACAGGCAAGAACTCTTTCTTTGACTGTTCCATTTTGAACTACTTCAAAATCTTGTCAAGGTATGTACTCATTGAAAAACTTATCAAGCGTCTTGATCTATCTTGATGCTCAATATGTAAGCAGCTTCACCGAGGTTTTTCTTTGAAGAAACTCCTTTCAAATACTCCTTTATACTTTACAGAATAATTCTACATTATCTCCGATCAACAATATGTCATTCACATATACTTATCAGAAATGTTGTAGTGCTCCCACTCACTTTCTTGTAAATACAGGATTCACCGCAAGTCTGTATAAAACTATATGCTTTGATCAACTTATCAAAGCGTATATTCCAACTCCGAGATGCTTGCACCAGTCCATAGATGGATCGCTGGAGCTTGCATATTTTGTTAGTACCTTTAGGATTGACAAAACCTTCTGGTTGCATCATATACAACTCTTCTTTAATAAATCCATTAAGGAATGCAGTTTTGTTTATCCATTTGCCAGATTTCATAAAATGCGGCAATTGCTAACATGATTCGGACAGACTTAAGCATAGATACGAGTGAGAAACTCTCATCGTAGTCAATACCTTGAACTTGTCGAAAACCTTTTTGCGACAATTCTAGCTTTGTAGATAGTAACACTACTATCAGTGTCCGTCTTCCTCTTGAAGATCCATTTAATCTCATTGGCCCGCCGATCAATGGGCAAGTCAATCAAAGTCCATACTTTGTTCTCATACATGGATCTCATCTCAGATTTCATAGCCTCAAGCCATTTCGCGGAATCTAGGCTCATCATCGCTTCCTCATAGTTTGTAGGCTCGTCATGGTCAAGTAACATGACCACCAGAACAGGATTACCGACCACTCTGGTGCGGATCTCACTATGGTTTACCTACGAGGTTCGGTAGTAACTTGATCTGAAGTTACATGATCATCATCATTAGCTTCCTCACTAATTGGTGTAGTAGTCACAGGAACAGATTTCTGTGTTGAACTACTTCCCAATAAGGGAGCAGGTACAGTTACCTCATCAAGTTCTACTTTCCTCCCACTCACTTCTTTCGAGAGAAACTCCTTCTCTAGAAAGGATCCATTCTCAGCAACGAATATCCTGCCTTCGGATTTGTGATAGAAGGTGTACCCAACATTTTCTTTTGGGTATCCTATGAAGACGCACTTCTCTGATTTGGCTTTGAGCTTATCAAGTTGAAACTTTTTCACATAAGCATTGCAACCTCAAACTTTAAGAAACGACAGCTTAGGTTTCTTGCCAAACCATAGTTCATACGGTGTCGTCCCAACGGATTTAGATGGTGCCCTATTTAATGTGAATGTAGTTGTCTCTAATGCATAGCCTCAAAAATATAGTGGTAATTGGTAAGATACATCATAGATCGCACCATATCTAATAAAGCACGGTTACGACGCTCGGACACACCATTACACTATGGTGTTCCACGTGGCATGAGTAGTGAAACTATTTCACATTGTTTTAACTGAAGGCCAAACTCGTAACTCAAATATTTTACTTCTGCGATCATATCGTAGAAACTTTTATTTTGTTATGATGATTCTCCACTTCACTCTGAAATTCTTTGAACTTTTCAAATGTTTCAGACTTGTGTTTCATCAAGTAGATATACCCATATCAGCTCAAATCATCTGTGAAGGTCAGAAAATAACGATACCCGCCGCGAGCCTCAATACTCATTGGACTGCATACATTAGTATGTATTATTTCCAATAAAGTTTCCTGCTCGCTCCATTGTTCGGGAGAATGGAGTCTTAGTCATCTTGCCCATGAGGCACACTAGTGCAGAACTGGGCAATAGCACCAGTTCATAATGCCCTTTAGTGCCGGTTCCATAACCGGCACTAAAGTGTGGGCACTAAAGCCCCCCCCCCTTTAGTACCGGTTCAGCACGAACCGGTGCTAAAGGGCAACCACGTGGCACGAGCCAGCTCCGGGGGGCGGGAGCCCTTTAGTACCGGTTGGTAACACCAACCGGTACTAAAATGTTTGGGGGGTCTTTGGTTTTATGATTTCTTTTTCATTTAATTTTGTGTTTTCCATTTTAATTCTTTTTCGTTTGCTGGTATTTTACGATACTACACATTGTACACGTTATGCATATATATATATATATATATATATATATAAATAGAATTTCTAGTAGAACCAATCATATATATATCATCAATGTCTCACAACCACCATATTAATTCGCACGTACACACATGTATAGCTATATACAATTTCTCCTACATATGCATGTTGCCTTCGGAGCCAGTGGCATTAGCCTAATTGGTGCCTTCGGAGCACGATGACAATTGGAAGTGGTTCATGACCTGGTCGATGGGGGCGGTAGCGGGTAATAGTATTCTCCCTTCGGATTTATGACCTAGTCGAGCAAAAATCCCGCTATTTCCTCTTGAAGTGCTTCTACGCGCTCCGTTTCTAGGAGCTTGTCCCGTACCTCTGTGAACTGTTAAGAAGGAGATCAATATGCATGTGTATTAGTTGTGTGACTAGATATCGATAATGGTGTAAAAATTGTGAATAGTGTTCTGACAAGCGTACCCATTCCTGTCTTTGAGATCTGCTCCTTTCGGACGCCATCATGCGAATGTTCTCGCAAACGCAGAATGCACACAGATCAGTCCCCTGCGCCTGCTTCAGGGCCTTTATTATGAGAATGGAATTTAATTTGATCAGATAATAATTAATCAAGCATGATAATTAAAGAGATGGCAGCTAGCTAGCTAGCTAGTACTACTTAATTACTTACCATGGGTCGAAACCATTTCAGTTGTCGTTTCCATTGGCCTTCCGTGACGCTGATGAACCTTGCCCAAGCCCTGCCCGCCGACAAAGAAAATGAATAAAGGGGTTGTTAAATAGTTCATATCATGAAATGACGAACTAAATAGGCCGATATATATAGTTAATAATGATTGAAATTACCTTTTGACTATCCCAAACAAGATGTTATAGTCACTATTTGCTTTGAGTAGTGAGTCCAGTATTTCAACTGTTCCGGCGTCAACTTTAATGATACACAAGATCTAGTGAAATCTGCATGCACACACGTTTGCATGTCTTAATTAAGCGGGCATATGTAAGCAAAAACATGTAGCTAGCTAGTAGGCAAAAACAGAGAATTTATAGTACAAGAAAGTGTGACTCACTGGAAGTTGTAAGGAATTAGTATATCTTCATTGTATTTGAGGCGCTTCAAGAACTCTAGCATGCTGTCCTCTACCTGCTTTTCATGATGCTTGTTTATTTTCCATGTGTATTCATTAATGGTGTTTGGGTCAATGAACCCAATGCCATAGCATCCACCTTTTCTCATTTCATACATCTTCATCCTGCATAATACCATAGAAAAGAATATAGTGAGGATAATTACAGGTAATGATTGATCAAAAGGATCACTACAGCTAGCTTGAGACTTAAATTACAGAAAGAAATCACTTACAGACAATAGCAACTGACGATAGATTTGTCGAGTGTGTCTTGATTGTATAACTGAAACAGTTCAAAATACTCAACGGTCACAGGTTTCTGATGGTAGTAATGATCCTTCTTGACTTGCACCATGAGGGACTCTCGATCGGATCTCTTGGTAATGTCCATGTACCATTGATGCAATTCATACATTCTCGTTGGGAGCTTCTTGACCTCTTCTGGCTTGACCAAAGGTTGGCCCCGGGCATATTTCCATTTTATTTCCTCCTCTGTAAGCACAGGCATGTCCTCGATCTCGAGGAGTTGTCCAACAGTGATGTTGAGAGTTTCAGCCTGCATTATATGCTCCTGGGTTATTACCACATCGCCCACCTCGGGAACGTAAACTGTTTGCCCACAATAATATTGGGCACGCGTACTGTCACGTGTTGTTGGCGGCACAACAAGCGGGGGGGTCGATTGTGCCGCCTGTTCTCCCAGCTGGGCAACGGTTTTCCCGCATTTTTTGACAGATGCTTGTTGTTTGCTCGAGCTCGAGCTCGCCTCCTTCTGTAGATGTTGTCGATGTAACTTCCTGATGTGGTGCTCATAGTCTGTGTCAACAGGCTTAGGAGCTGGTGGTTGAGCCATACGAATGAAGTGGTCAACTACTTCCACAGACACTTTCTCCCTTGGCGGCGGTGGCGGTTTCGGTCCAAAATGGGCGTCGACTTCTGCCCGCACTATGGCATTGGTTTGCTCCTCGGTCCTGTTGTAAGCCCTCTCAGGAAGAGGAGTAGTGAGGTTTGGACCATATTTATATCGCTTGCCTCCGCCTGTACTTCCTGTACTATGACCTCGACTCGTACCGCTACGCACCATAGCTGCGGGGTGTCTCTTCTGTGATTGCTGAGGCGGCGGAGACGGCTGACGGGGCTGAGTTGGACGAGGAGGAGTGGCCTGAAGCTGTGCCGGACTTGGAGGAGGAGTGGCAAGAGGTTGTGCCGGACTTGGACGAGGAGTGGACGTCTGACGCTGTGTCGGACTTGGAGGAGGAGTGGCCTGACACTTTGCCGGACTTGGAGGAGGAGGAGTGGCCTCACGCGTTGGTGGACTTGGAGGAGCGGGAGTCTGCTGACTCGGTGGCGGACTTGACGAGGAGTCAGGTGACGTGGTGTCGGTGGCCTTTGAAAGATGATGCAATCCTTTCTCCATAGGATGATATGATGTTTGGCATCTCCGAGTGTGTGCTCCTCGTAACCTCCAGGAATGTCAAGCTCTAGCCCCGAATATTGGTCCACCACCTCATCAACCACAACAAGAGCATAGCCTACTGGAATCGGGTTGCAATGGAAGGTTGCATCGGGGGAATTTGTATAAGCAACGCCGTCTGCCACCTTCAAGGATATGTTCTTAATTTTGAAGTGTAGCTCGCAGTTAGTGTTCTCCGCGATGTCATCCACGGGGTATCTATCCAGCATTGCGTCAAACGGGGCGGAACCCACGCTGCTTCTCGGCATGGATGGGGCGGTGGTATCCAATGCTGGATCATCCACTAGCTGCTGCAGCTGCTGAGACCCCCTTTGCTGGCTAAGTGAGTTGATCTGCTCCTGCTGCTGCTGGAATTTGAGTACCAAGTCCGCGTGCGCTGATTCTAGGCCTTGAAGGCGTTCACAGTCCAGCTTCCTCTTCTCCTCCTCCATCTTCCTCTGCTTCTCCTCTGCAATCTTCCTTCTCGCACGGGTTTTGTAGTCGGTGTTCCAATCCGAAAACCCCTCATACCACGGAATAGCACCCTTGCCTCGTGTTCTTCCCGGGTGTTCAGGATTTCCCAGGGCACGTGTAAGCTCGTCATTCTCTCTGTTGGGCTGGAACACCCCCGTTCGAGCCTCTTCTATTGCAACAAGTATATTATCGTCGGCTCCGTTCAGACATGCCTTCGTCGAAACTTTGCCTGTCTTCGGGTCCAACTCCCCCCCCCCATGTGCATAGAACCAAGTCCTGCACCTGGGGGGCAGCTCTTAGTAACCGGAGTGACACCTGCATCCTCCATCTCTTTCTCAGACTTATCCCACTTAGGCATTGCCACCGCATAGCCACCTGGCCCCAGCTTATGGAACTTATCCTTTTTTCGGCATTCTTCTTGTTTATTCTTGACCGTTCCTTAGCTAATTCTGAATCCTTGAATTTCACGAAATCGTCCCAATGAGCACTTTGATTCTCTAGTGTTCCCTCGAATACTGGAGTCTTCCTTCCTCCCTTGACGTACTTGTCCCATTCACGATTCTTGTGGTTCTTGAATGCAACCGCCATCTTCCTAAGAGCAGCGTCCTTGACTTTCTGCACATCTGCTTCTGTGAAATGATCTGGTAGGGTGAAATGTTCCATGAGAGTATCCCAAAGAAGACTTTTTTGTCTGTCGTCGACAAAAGGAAGATCTGGACGTGGCTTTGCTGGCTCTCTCCATTCTTGAAGGGAGATCGGGAGTTGATCCTTCACAAGAACTCCGCACTGATGAACGAACTTGTCCGCAATCTTCTTAGGCGCTAATGGTTCGCCGTTAGGTTTGATTGCCTCGATATTATACTTTACGCCCTCCTTCAACTTTTTGTTCGGGCCTCGTTTCGCCCTGGTGCCTGAAGATTTGCTCGATCCGGATGGCTAAAAGAAGAAAGATCGATTTGTTAATATATCTTCAACTCATTTAAAACATGTGATGATCACCAGATGCCTGCTTATATAAATATATATACCTTGCCGGTCTTTGTTGTTTCAGGATCAACATGTTCTTCGTCATTGTCATAATCGTAGTTCATGACTTCATCAATTCGGTTGTCGCGATCGAATATCATATCACCCTCTTCGGTGTTGTTTAGAAATTCGGAGCCGTCATAATCTTCTTCATTTCGATCATCATCTCACCCGCGTATTATATCGAACATGGTCTGTTCTCCCTCTCTGTCGGTATTGTCCGCCATAGCTTTTATTTAACTATGACAAAAGAAATATAAAACAATTTAGTATTCAAATTACATCGTCTCGAATAATAGATATAATCTCGAATACATCGTCTCGAATAATAGATATAATCTCAAATACATCGTCTCGAATAATATATAATATTGAATAGTACATCACTGGCTAGGTAGCTAATTAAAGATCGAATACTATAGAAGAATCTAGGACACTCGCGGTTCCTGCGGCGCGGGCGGTGGACACCCAAAGAGAAGGAACCCTCACAGGATCATAGCTGAAGTGAGATCCCTGAAGAAACTGCCAGGTATTGGAGAACCTGCCGCCCTCTAACGCAACCATGTAGAGATGGACGTGCTCGTCCTCCTCCCTAACACGGTGATGTACCACCTCCGGCGGGGCCAGCTCCCTCCGCACTGAAACTGGCCCACGCGAACGCCACCAAACGAGATCAGGGTCGACGACGGGACCCGGGGCCGGGTTCCTCATCAAGCGGTGCGCCCCTCCAGGCAACACCTCCCAGTGCCAGCCCGGCGGAGCCCAGTCCCAGACATGGGTCAGTCGGACGTCGTCGCGGACGGGTCGACGGCGAGGATGCGGGCCGGGCATCGCCGAGAACAAATACTAGCTATATGCCTGCAAAAAGTAACATTTTTTTAATGATTGGATTTTGATAACTAAAATTTCTAACATTTCTATATAACACTAATTATGCTGTCATTGCATATGTCAAAATTCTATATGCTATTTCATACTAATTAAGCATCTAACACTAAAAACAGAAAACACAACTTTTATACATCCATTAAAAAATTGAAAAACAACATTATATAAAAAAATTCCATACTAATTAAACACTAATTATATCCATCTAACATGCATTCATACATATATACTAGTGAAAAAAATAATAATCTAAAAAATCTAAACTAATTAAACATACAAAATACGTATATACTAATATATACATGCATTAATTCATACATGTGTTCATGTGTGTGTGTGTGTGTGTGTTCATCATGCTTGTGTGTGTATGGGCTCGGGGAGGGGCGGCGCCCATGGTGGCCGCCGGGGGCGAGGGAGAGGGGTTAGAGGGGGAGAGCTCACAGCGGGGTGATGGCGACGGCGAGGCGATGGCCCGGGGAGGCGACGGGCCGGGGCATGACGCGGGGGCGGCGATGCGGGGACGGCACGACGGGGACGGGCCCGGGGCGGCGACGGAGACGAGGGCAGCGACGGGGACGGGGGCGGCGACGGCGACGGCGTCGATCGATCGGGGCGCGCGGGCGGTGCTTCAATGGGGAAACAGAGCAAGAAACAGAGGGAGAATGAAATTTTTGTAAGTGTTGTATATATAGAAGGCACCTTTAGTACCGGTTGGAGCCACCAACCGGTACTAAAGGCCCCCCTTTAGTACCGGTTGGTGCCACCAACCGGTACTAAAGGGGGTGCGCTGGCGCAGGTGCGGTGTGCAAGTTTAGTCCCACCTCGCTAGCCGAGGGGCGACCACACTAGTTTATAAACCCCCATGCGGTAGCTCTCTCGAGCTCCTCTCCAAAGCAGGCCTACTGGGCCTACATGTTCTGTGCTACCCTGTTGGCCTACTGGGCCTTTGCGGGCCTGCATCCTATTCCAACAACAGGTTGGGTTTCTAGTCGTATGCAGGCCGCTCTGGCCTAGTAGGCGGGCTTTTTTATTTATTTTTTTGCTTTATTTATTTTTGAGTTGTTTTTTTTTGTGTATTTAGAGTTTCTTTGTGAATATTTTTGCTTTAGGTACAAAAAATTACAAACTTTTTGTTAGTGCCCGTAGTTTTCAAATTTGAATAGTTTAAATTTTGAATTATTTGAAATTAGTGTGAATCACTAGTTTGTGAATAACTTAACTTTAAAAATCAGTAAAGGCATGAAAGAATTTGTTTGCACATAAAATTTCTTCGTGTTTCAAATGCCAAAACACATAATTAACTACCCTAACTATTACAGAGATTCCCTTCTGGGTGTGAAACACAGAAGAAAGTGATGATATTGAAGCCGATCACATCCCAGATCTTTGGGTGTGAAACTTTTTCTTCGCGTGTGTCCCTTTGTGCCGTAACCATGGAAAATCTTCATCATTTAACGGGATGCTCTGGTCAATATTCACTGTGAATGGAGCAATTTCATCAAACTTTTCATAATCTTCTGACTTGTCTGTCTTGTCATCCACTCCCACGATGTTTCTCTTCCCAGAAAGAACTATGTGCCGCTTTGGCTCATCGTACGATGCATTCGCTTCCTTATCTTTTCTTTTTCTTGGCTTGGTAGACATGTCCTTCACATAGAAAACCTGTGCCACATCATTGGCTAGGACGAATGGTTCGTCTGCATACGCAAGATTGTTGAGATCCACTGTTGTCATTCCGTACTACGGGTCTTTCGTTACCCCGCCTCGTGTCATATTGACCCATTTGCACCAAAACAAAGGGACCTTCAAACCACGTCGATAGTCAAGTTCCCATATGTCCTGTATATAACCATAATATGTTTCCTTTCCCGTCTTGGTTTCTGCATCAAAGCGGACGCCACTGTTTTGGTTGGTGCTCTTCTTATCTTGGGCGATCGTGTGAAATGTATTACCATTTATCTCGTACCCTTTGAAAGTCATTATATTCGAAGATGGTAACTGGGATGAAGGGTTTATGTAGGACGACCTTTAGTACCGGTTCGTGCCAAGAACCGGTACTAAAGGGGCTGGAGGGGCCCCAGTCTGACAACATCCTTCCACCACTCTCATTAGTACCGGTTCGTGGCACGAACCGGTGCTAAAGGTTCGCCACGAACCGGTACTAATGAAAGCGGCCCAGCTAGCCGTTGGAACCGGCACTAATGTATACATTAGTGCCGGCTCAAATACAAACCGGCCCTAATGTGCTTCATGTTTGACCCTTTTTCTACTAGTGGCATGGTTCGCAAGCATCAACTGATTCATAATCAAGTGATTCCAAAAGCCCATCAGCATGGATTTTCTTCATGCGCTTTACACCGATATGACCTAAACGGCAGTGCCACAAATAAGTTGCACTATCATTATTAACTTTGCATCTTTTGGCTTCAATATTATGAAAATGTGTATCACCACGATCGAGATCCAACAAACCATTTTCATTGGGTGTAAGACCATAGAAGGTTTTATTCATGTAAGCAGAACAACAATTATTCTCTAATTTACATGAATAACTGTATTGCAATAAACATGATCCAATCATATTTATGCTCAATGCAAACACTAAATAACATTTATTTAGGTTCAACACTAATCCCGAAAGTATAGGGAGTGTGCGATGATGATCATATCAATCTTGGAACCACTTCCAACACACATCGTCACTTCACCCTTAACTAGTCTTTGTTTATTTTGCAACTCCCATTTCGAGTTACTACTCTTAGCAACTGAACCAGTATCAAATACCGAGGGGTTGCTATAAACACTAGTAAAGTACACATCAATAACATGTATATCAAATATAGCTTTGTTCACTTTGCCATCCTTCTTATCCACAAAATACTTGTGGTAGTTCCGCTTCTAGTGACCAGTTCCTTTGCAGTAGAAGCACTTAGTCTCAAGCTTAGGTCCAGACTTGGGTTTCTTCACTTGAGCAGCAACTTGTTTGCCGTTCTTCTTGAAGTTCCCCTTCTTCCCTTTGCCCTTTTCTTGAAACTAGTGGTCTTGTTAACCATCAACACTTGATGCTTTTCTTGATTTCTACCTTCGTCGATTTCAGCATCACGAAGAGCTTGGGAATCGTTTCCGTTATCCCTTCCATATTATAGTTCATCACGAAGTTCTACTAACTTGGTGATGGTGACTAGAGAATTCTGTCAATCACTATTTTATCTGGAAGATTAACTCCCACTAGATTCAAGCGATTGTAGTACCCAGACAATCTGAGCACATGCTCACTGCTTGATCTATTCTCCTCCATCCTTTAGCTATAGAACTTGTTGGAGACTTCATATCTCTCAACTCGGGTATTTACTTGAAATATTAACTTCAACTCCTGGAACATCTCATATGGTCCATGACGTTCAAAACGTCTTTGAAGTCCCGATTCTAAGCCGTTTAAGTATGGTGCACTAAACTATCAAGTAGTCATCATATTGAGCTAGCCAACGTTAATAACATCTGCATCTGCTCCTGCAATAGGTTTGTCACCTAGCGGTGCATCAAGGACATAATTCTTCTGTGCAGCAATGAGGATAAACCTCAGATCACGGATCCAATCCACATCATTGCTACTAACATTTTTCAACTTAGTTTTCTCTAGGAACATATAAAAATTAAACGGGGAGCAACATCGCGAGCTATTGATCTACAACATAGATATGCTAATACTACCATGACTAAGTTCATGATAAATTAAAGTTCAATTAATCATATTACTTAAGAACTCCCACTTAGATAGACATCCCTCTAATCATCTAAGTGATCACGTGATCCAAATCAACTAAACCATAACCAATCATCACGTGAAATGGAGTAGTTCTCAATGGTGAACATCACTATGTTGATCATATCTACTATATGATTCATGCTCGACCTTTCGGTCTCAGTGTTCTGAGGCCATATCTGTATATGCTAGGCTCGTCAAGTTTAACCTGAGTATTCTGCGTGTGCAAAACTGGCTTGCACCCATTGTAGATGGACGTAGAGCTTATCACAACCGATCATCATGTGGTGTCTGGGCACGACGAACTTTGGCAACGGTGCATACTCAGGGAGAACACTTATACCTTGAAATTTTAGTAAGGGGTCATCTTATAAAGCTACCGTTGAACTAAGCAAAATAAGATGCATAAAAGATAAACATTATATGCAATCATAATATGTGACATGATATGACCATGATCATCTTGCGCCTTTGATCTCCATCTCCAAAGTACTGTCATGATCTCCATCGTCACCGGCATGACACCATGATCTCCATCATCTTGATCTATATCAATGTGTCGTCACATGGTCGTCTCGCCAACTATTGCTCTTGCAACTATTGCTATCACATAGCGATAAAGTAAAGCAATTATTTGGCGCTGGCATCTTATGCAATAAAGAGACAACCATAAGGCTTCTGCCAGTTGTCGATAACTTCAACAAAACATGATCATCTTATAAAACAACTTATATCTCATCACGTCTTGACCATATCACATCACAACATGCCCTGCAAAAACAAGTTAGGCGTCCTCTACTTTGTTGTTGCAAGTTTTACGTGGCTGCTACGGGCTTAGCAAGAACCGTTCTTACCTACGCATCAAAACCACAATGATAGTTTGTCAAGTTGGTGTTGTTTTAACCTTCACAAGGACCGGGCGTAGCCACACTCGGTTCAACTAAAGTTGGAGAAACTGACACTCGCCAGCCACCTGTGTGCAAAGCACATTGGTAGAACTAGTCTCGCGTAAGCGTACGCGTAATGTCGGTCCGGGCCACTTCATCCAACAATATCGCCGAACCAAAGTATGACATGCTGGTAAGCAATATGACTTATATCGCCCACAACTCACTTGTGTTCTACTCGTGCATATAACATCAACGCATAAAACCTAGGCTCTGATACCACTGTTGGGGAACGTAGTAATTTCAAAATTTTCCTACGCACACGCAAGATCATGGTGATGCACAGCAACGAGAGGGGAGAGTGTTGTCTACGTACCCTCGTAGACCAAAAGCGGAAGCGTTATAACAACGCGGTTGATGTAGTCGTACGTCTTCACGGCCCAACCGATCAAGCACCGAAACTACGGCACCTCCGACATTTTGCACACATTCAGCTCGATGACGATCCCCGGACTCCGATCCAGCAAAGTATCGGGGATGAGTTCCGTCAGCACGACGGCGTGGTGACGATCTTGATGCTCTACCGTCGCAGGGCTTCGCCTAAGCACTGCTACAATATTATAGAGGATTATGGTGGAGGGGGGCACCACACACGGCTAAGAGATCAATGATCAATTGTTGTGTCTCTGGGGTGCCCCCCTGCCCCCTATATAAAGGAGTGGAGGAGGGGGCCGACCAAGGAGGGTGGCGCGCCCAAGGGGGGAGTCCAACTCCCACCGGGAGTAGGGCTCCCCTTTTTCCTATTAGGAGTAAGAGAGGGAAGGAAGAGGAAGGAGGGAGGAAGGAAAGGGGGGGCGGCCCCCCTCCCAATTCAGATTGGGCTTGGGGGGGCGCCCCCTCCCTTGCTCATTTCCCCTCCTTTCCACTGGGGCCCAATAAGGCCCATATACCTCTCGGGGGGTTGCGATAACCTCCCGGTGATCCGGTATTGTCCCAATCTTACCCGGAACCTTTCCGGTGTCCAAATATAGTCGTCCAATATATCGATCTTTAGGCTCGGCCTTATGCCTGGTGTTTTGTTCCACTCTTGCCGCCCTAGTTTCGTCATACCGGTGTTATGTTCCTTGATTTTGTGTTCATTACATGGTTGGGTCATAATGGGAAACCCTTGATAGTTCGCCTTAAATAAAACTCCTCTAGCAATGCCATACTTTGGTTTTACCATTCGCCACCTAGCCTCTTTTTCCCTTGGGTTCCGCGGACTCAAGGGTCATCTTTATTTTAAACCCCCGGGCCAGTGCTCCTCTGAGTGTTGGTCCAACTTGTCAGCCACCGGTGGTCACCAGGGGCAACTCTGGGCTGGCCTACCAGAAGTTTGAACAATCTGGTGTGCCCTGAGAACGAGATATGTGCAGCTCCTATCGGGATTTGTCGGCACATTCGGGTGGCTTTGCTGGTTTAGTGTTACCATTGTCGAGATGTCTTGTAACCGGGATTCCGAGTCTGATCGAATTGTCTTGGGAGAAGGAATATCCTTCGTTGACCGTGAGAGCCTATGATGGGCTAAGTTGGGACACCCCTGCAGGGATTTGAACTTTCGAAAGCCATGCCCGCGGTTATGGGCAGATGGGTATTTGTTAATGTTCGGTTGTAGAAAACCTAAAGCTTAACTTAATTAAAATGAATCAACAGAGTGTGTGGCCGTGATGGTCTCTTTTCGGCGGAGTCCGGCAAGAGAACACAGTCTCGTGTTATGCTTGAATGTAGGTTGTTCTAGGATCACTTATTGATCATAGTTGATCGACCATGCCTTTGCCTTCTCTTCTTGCTCTCTTTTGCGTATGGTTAGCCACCCAATATGCTAGTTGCTTGCTGCAGCTCCACCTCATACCTTTTACCCTTCCTAAAGCTTAAATAGTCTTGATCGCGAGGGTGTGAGATTGCTGAGTCCCCGTGACTCACAGATTACTTCCAAAACCAGATGCAGGGACCGATGATACTGCTCCAGGTGATTCGATGAGGACTCAGGATGATACTACATTTCTTTCACAGACGATCAGTAGTGGTGCCCGGTTGGGGCGATTGGGGACTTTGTCGCATTTGGGGTTGTTCTTTATTTTGGTTCCGTAGTCGGACCTTGATTGTATCTGGATGAATGTAATGTTATTTATGCTATTGTGTGATGTGGTGAGTGTAAGCCAACTATGTACCTCTTTTCCTCATTCATTACATGGGTTGTTGTGAAGATTACCTCACTTGCGACATTGCTTACAATGCGGTTATGCCTCTAAGTCGTGCTTCGACACGTGGGAGATATAGCCGCATCGTGGGCGTTACAAGTTGGTATTGGAGCCTTCCCCGACCTTAGGAGCCCCCTGCTTGATCGAATCGTTGGCGTTGTTGAGTCTAGAAAAATGTTTTGAGTCATTTAGGATTATATATATATATATATATATATATATATATATATCGGAGAGTAGGATTCTTTTTACTCCTCAGTCCCTTCGTCGCTTTGGTGAGGCATCCTGAGGTAGATTTTTGACTCTTCTCTTCTCAAATTTCACTAAAAAAAATTTAGGATCACGCGGGTATCTTGGAATCGTTCCGATGGTTTTGTGACGAGAACATGGTTCTTGGTGCCTCCTGACATTTAGGGGTTGTGGCAGTGTCTCGGGGAGTTGAGCTCCGAGGTGTTGTCGTCACAATTTTATCGTTGCATTTCTGGAATACCTGAGTTTCACCGACATCGAAAATCTCTTTTATGCAGTTGTTGGTGAGATAACCTCGACGCCACCCAGTACTGGGGCGGGAGTTTGGGAGTATCGCCATAACTCGTATAACGGATGCTTTTCAAAGGTTGAGGTAAATGGTTTCCAAAGGTTCCTTGGTTATGTGTTGAAGGATGGATACAGCTGGATGTAGGATTTGCTAGCTTTGGGTGAGATATTATGCTTCCCATGTATCCCCAACACCTGATTGCATAACCGGAGAGGTTTGGGAGTTTCATAGGTGGGAATTCATGTAGCTCTAGTATTTCTTCCGCGGATATTTGGTTTGTGATTGGGTAATCCTTACCAAGTATTTGTTCTTGTCCGTACCTTGTTGTTTTATTCTTCTACCTCTATCTAAGTGGCTTCTCAATTTATGGAAGTGTGACCATTTCAATTGGATTGCATTCGTTCATTTTGTTCGGATGTTAAGACTATATGTTGCAATTTCGATCCATTTGATTCAGCTTGAATATATGTCTGTCAAGATGCTAACGGATGTCACCCTCTTCAGGATGGCTCCTCCAACGCGTCAGAATCCTGAACCGCCGCCACCACCTCCACCTCTAGAGGCATGGCAAGCTGTGATGGCCACTACCAATGCAAACACGCAGCTGCTCATGCAACTTTTGCAAGAGCGAAACCAAGGGAATCAAGGCCATGGCAACAATCAGAATCAGGTTGCTACACTCAACCAGTTCCTCGCAAACCAGCCAAAGACCTTCAGTACCTGTGTCGAGGTAACAGACGCTGATGATTGGCTCATGGATATCTGCAAGCATTTCGAGTGCAGCAATGTCAGGCCTAAGGACTTTGTCAAGTTTGCCTCGTTCCAACTCAAAGACCAAGCTGCAGAATGGTATCAGCAATACAAAGATTCCAGAGGAGGTCGTGTGATTACCTGGGATGAATTCCATCAAGACTTCAAAGCTCACCACATTCCTCAGAGTGTTGTTGAGAGCAAGCGTGAGGAATTCCGCAACCTGAAGCAAGGCAGCTTGTCTGTTTACCAGTATAACATCATGTTCCAGAAGCTCGCTCGTTTCGCTAAGCAAGACGTCCCTGACGAGAAGAGCATGATTTACCAGTTCAGAGGTGGCCTCGGAGAAGATCTCCAACTAGCTCTCGTGCTTTTTGAGCCACAGAAGTACGATGAGTTTTACAACATGGCACTGAAACAAGAGACTACTCAACTCAAGTGCGAGGCTTCCAAGAAACGAGTCATGGATGCAACTCCTTCTTCCTCAACTCAAGTGGCTACTAAGCAGCAAAAGTATTAGTTGCCTCCTCCTCCTCCGTTCCGTCAGCCTTATCAGCAGAAGAGCAAAGGTGGCAATGGATCTTCCCACCCACTCAACCCAGGCTTTCAGAAAAAGACTTCGTCTCATGCTCCAAGATCAAGTGCTCCGTATCACCATCCGCTCTCGGAGGTCACGTGCAACAAGTGTCAGCACAAGGGTCACTATGCCAACAAATGCTTTAATCAGAGGCGTCTTCCTCCTCCTCCTGTCAGATCTGCTAGCACTAAAGTGGTCAAGCATAATCCCAAGTTTGCAAAGGTCAACATGATGAACGCATCTCAAGCAGCGGACTCGTCAGATGTGATAATGGGTAACCTTCCTGTTAACGATATTCCTGCAAAAGTTCTTTTTGACACTAGTGCTTTGCATTGTTTCATCTCGAGACCATTTGCATCTAAGCATGAGTTAGCTTTCCAAGATATGCATAGACCGTTAGCAGTTGTCTCACCGGGTAAATGCTTGCACGCAAGTTACGTGGTTCCAGAAGTTTCTATCACGTTGGGCGACTATAAGTTTCTGTCTTCTCCAATGGTCCTTGGTAACTCGGATATTGATCTTATTCTCGGAATGGACTAGCTTTCTAAGCACAAGGCTCACCTTGATTGTGCTGCCAGGCAGATTCAATTGACACATTCGTCTGAGGATGTAATCGTCTTTGCCTCTCGGGATGATACCATTCGACTGTTTTCTCTCAATGAGAAGGGCGAGCTGGATGCCATCTCTCAGATTCCAGTCGTTTGTGAGTATCAAGACATCTTTCCAGAAGAGCTTCCAGGAATGCCTCCGCATCGGCCAGTTGAATTCGTCATCGATCTTGAGCCTGGAATGGAACTTGTTTGCAAACGTCCTTACAAGCTTGGACCTGAAGAGTTGAAGGAGCTGAAGAAGCAACTCGATATTCAAGAGTGTATGGGTCTCATCCTACCAAGTTCTTCTCCACGGGGTTGTGGTGTTCTTTTTGTCAAGAAGAAGGATGGAACGGACCGACTCTGTGTCAACTACCGTCCATTGAAAAAGAAGACCATAAAGAACAAGTACCCACTTCCCAACATCAATGAGCTTTTCGAACAACTCAAAGGTGCTCAAGTATTCTCCAAGCTTGATCTCCGTATGGGCTATCATCAGATTCGCATTCGTGAAGAAGATATCCCCAAGACAGCATTCAGAACAAGCTATGGTTCATATGAATACACTGTCATGTCTTTCGGCCTTGTCAATGCACCTCCAACATTCTCTCGCATGATGAACTTCATCTTCAATGCCTACAGAAATGACTTCGTCTTGGTCTACCTCGATGACATTTTGGTCTTTTCCAAGAACAAAGAGGATCGTGCCAAGCATTTGAGATTGGTGCTGGATAAACTAAGAGAACATCAGTTCTATGTGAAGTTTTCAAAGTGCGAGTTTTGGCTCGATGATGTTCTTTACCTTGGGCATATCATCTCCGCCAAGGTGTCTGCAATTGTGAATTGGGAACCACCTCAGAATGTGAAGCAACTCCGCAGTTTCCTTGGGCTCACAAGCTATTGTCGAAGGTTTGTTGAGAACTTCTCAAAGATCGTGAAGCATCTTTCCAACCTTATCGAGAAGCATGTGAAGTATGTCTGGTCGCCTGAATGTGACATCGCTTTCAACACCCTGAAATAGAAGTTAGCCACTGCTCAAGTTCTGACTCCTCATGATGAATCCAAACCGTTCGAGGTCTTCTGTGATGCTTCCCTTCAAGGTCTCGGTGCAGTGTTGATGCAAGAGAAGAAAGTTGTGGCCTATACCTCTCACCACTTGAAGCCCAACGAAAAGAACTACCCCACTCATGACCTCGAGTTGGCGGCAGTTGTCCATGCTCTTTTAACTTGGAGACATCTCTTATTGGGAAGGAAAGTGGACATCTTCACCGATCATAAGAGTCTCAAGTACATCTTCACTCAGCCAAACCTCAACCTCAGGCAGACTCGTTGGGTCAAAATGATTCAAGAGTATAATCTGAGTATCGAATATACTCCAGGCAAGGCCAATGTAATTGCTGGCGCATTGAGCAGGAAGGCTTACTGCAACAGTTTGATTCTCAAGCCTTACCAACCAGAGCTTTGTGAAGCTTTCCGCAAACTTAATCTCCAAGTTGTTCCTCAAGGATTCCTTGCCAACCTCCAAGTCTCTCCTACTTTGGAAGATCAGATTCGTGAGGCTCAACTTCTTGATGCTATGGTGAAGAAGGTGAAGATTGGGATTGCCAAGAGTCAACCCAAGTACAAGTGTTATCGTCTTGATGACAAGGATACTCTATTCTTCGAGGATCGCATTGTTGTTCCTAAAGGTGTCCTTTGTAAAGTCATTATGAACGAGGCTCACAATTCACTCCTCTCTATTCACCCAAGAAGTACAAAGATGTACCATGACCTCAAGCAGTCGTATTGGTGGACTCGAATGAAGCGCGAGATTGCTCAGTTCGTGAATGAATGTGATGTTTGCAGAAGAGTGAAAGCAGAACACCAACGACCAGCTGGTCTCCTCCAACCTCTTGCCATTCCAGAATGGAAGTTTGACCATATTGAGATGGACTTCGTGACTGGATATCAAAAGTCCAAGCGTGGCAATGATGCTATGTTTGTTGTCATCGGCAAGCTCACTAAAGTGGCTCATTTTCTTCCTATCAAAGAATCTATCACAGCAGCTCAGTTGGCAGAGCTATATACCTCCAGGATTGTCTCTCTGCACGACATTCCGCAGTTTATATCTTCAGATCATGGTAGCATCTTCACCTCTAAGTTCTGGGATTCTTTTCAGAAGGCCATGGGCACCAACATCCGCTTTAGCACAGCTTTTCATCCTAAAACTAGTGGCCAAGTCGAGCGAGTCAATCAAATTCTTGAAGATATGCTCAGGGCATGTGTCATCTCTTTCGGTATGAAGTGGGAATATTGTCTTCCATATGCCGAGTTCTCCTACAATAACAGCTTCCAAGCGAGTTCGGGCAAGGCCCCATTCGAAATTCTCTATGGCAGGAAGTGTCGTACTCCTCTTAACTGATCAGAGGCTGGTGAACGCCAACTTCTTGGCAATGACTTGATCACAGAGGCTGAAGAAATGTGCAAAGTCATTCGTGAAAATCTCAAAGCCGCACAATCGCGCCAGAAGAGTTACTATGAAAGCAAGCATCGTGACTTGGCTTTCGAGATCAGAGACCATGTCTACCTCCGCGTCTCTCCAATGAAAGATACTCATCACTTCGGTATCAAAGGGAAGCTTGCCCCTAGATATGTGGGTCCTTTCAAGATCATCAGCAAAAGAGGCGATCTCGCCAATCAACTTGAGCTTCCCTCCAACTTTGCAAATGTGCACGACGTGTTTCACGTGTCTCAACTCCGCAAGTGTTTCAAGACTCCTGACTGCACCACCAACTTTGAAGATATTGATCTCCAAGAAGACATGTCTTATCATGAGCACCCCATTGCTATTCTTGAAGAAACTGAGCACAAGACTCACAACAAGTCTATCAAATTCCTGAAAGTCAAGTGATCACATCATTCCGACCGTGAAGCCACCCGGGAACGCGAGGACCACCTCCGTTCTGAGTACCTGGAGTTTTTTCCCCTCCTAGATCTCGGGACGAGATCCTTTCATAGTGGTGGAGTGTTGTAACACCCCGTATGTAACCTGCCATAATTGTATTCCAACTCTTGCCATTTCCGGCACTAAGTTATGTTATTTCCTCGTTGTTAGGTTTTTGTCTTCGTGTTGTTTTGTCTTTGTCATGCATCTCATATCATGTCATCATGTGCATCGCATTTGCATACATGTTCGTCTCATGCATCCAAGCATTTTCCCCGTTGTCCGTTTTGCATTCCGACGCTCCTATGTCCTCCAGTGTCCCCTTTTACCTCTTTTCGTGTGCGGGTGTTAAACGTTCCCGGATTGGACCTAGACTTGTCAAGCGGCCCTGGTTTACTACCGGTAGACCGCCTGTCAAGTTTCATGCCATTTGGACTTTGTTTGATACTCCAATGGTTAACCGAGGGACCGAGAAGGCCTCGTGTGTGTTGCATCCCAACACCTCTCCAAAGTGGCCTAAAACCCACCTAAACTCCCTCCATCATCTAGGCCGTTCGATCATGATCGCATGGCCGCAAACCGTGCTCAATTTGGAGCCTCCTAGCTCCTCCTACCTATATAAAGGTCCCTCTTCCCCGAAATCCGGACGAAACCCTAGCCCTCCACCTCCTCGCGCCACCGGACAAGATCCCGCCGGCCGGACATGTCCATTTCCGCCGTCCGCCGACACGTGGTGCCTCCCGATTCGTCCGCCCGCGCGCCCCACTTCACCGCGCCGCCGTAGCCTGCTTGGGCCCGGGGCTGGCCCTCCCCGGCCCGCGTCTTCCGCCGCCCGCGCCCTATGTGAGGAGCCGCGCCGCCCGCGCCGGCCTGCCGCTCCGCCGCCAACGCGCCTTGCCGCCGCCTGCCGCCTGGTCATCGCCGCCCCGTCCTCGCCGCCTTGCTGCCCCGCTTCTCCTTCGCCGATGCCGGCCCCAAGTCCGGCGAGCAACTCCGGCGCACAAGTACAACTCCGTCCACCGCCATCACTGTTCTAGCGAAGTCTCCGGCGAGTGCCTTGATCCGCATGCCGATCTGGATCCAGATTTGGAAACCCTAACGGTTGACCTAATTCGCCCCGTTTCAGTAATTATTTGCATTCTTCATCATGCCATAACTCTGCATTCGTGGCTCCGTTTCGGGCGTGTAGCATATCAAATTGTTGGTCTTGACGAGTACTTCATTTCATCTCATTGCATCATGTTCATTTGAGATCATCTTGATGCCCTAAATGTTGTTGGAAGAGTGCTAGTTTCTGTTTCTTATCAACAATTGCTCATTTGTCATTTTTGCCATGATTAATGTGTGCCTCTTATGAACTTGAGCCCTACATGTGTTTTGAAGTATGCCATGCCATCTTTACAGGGGCGTATACCATGTATTTTTGTGATCTTTGTGGTGACTAGAACAAGCATGCAAAGTAGCCCTCTTAATGTTGTTGTTTTCAGGTACTTAGAAATATTCCAAGTCTTTGTCCTGTCAATATTTTTATGCCATGTATTCATGTTGCTACCGAGTGATTCGTGCCTCTTTTGAGCATGGTCAGTAAGGATGTTTTGTAGATATTGTGGTGATCTATCCATCCATGTATTTGTTTGCAATTATGGAGTACCCTAGCTTGACTCAATCGAGCTCTACTTTTGCTATAAAATGTTCCTGGCAGAATGTTTACATGCTAAGCATTTTTGCCGAGCTTGTTGTAGTTGATCCATGCATGCTATGATGTTGTTCTTGCCATGTTTAGCTTCTATGCCGTGTATACTTGCTGGGTGTATGCTTAGTTTGTCATGCAATGCCTTGTGGTGAGTGCATCGAGCTCGTAAACATGCCTACTTAATATATGTTTTGCCATGCTCCAGTTTTCTACCAAGTCTGAATCTGTTAGCGATAATTGCTATGTTCACATGGTTGCCATTGTATTTTCTGATCCGTTTTGGCTCATGGTCAGTAAGGGACTTTTGTTCTATGCTTTGAGTAGCTTCATGTGATGCCTTGATTTGTCGTGATATGTTCCTGTAGCATGTTGTTATCTTTCTCTAAACATTGCTTCCTGATGTTAAATTCCTGGCATGTTATTAATTTCACCGAGTCTGTAACCTGATATCTTTTGCACTTTTGCCATGCTTGTTTGAACCTGCTATTGAGTGAATTAGCCGTAGCTCAGTGTTCATCTTTTGTCAAGCATCTTGAGTGGATCCCTGCCATGTATTTTCTTGCTATGTTAGAGTGTTGTAGCTTGTTGTTCTTGATGCATTTAGATGGCCTCGTGCTGTTATTCGCAGATCGGTGCCATATTTGTTTTGCTTGTCATTTCCAAACCGTGCATCCGATTCCGGTGATCTTTATATCAATTTCGACCGAAATCAACCCCTCTTACCAGTGGCACTCCTGGTTTTCCAAGTTGAGGACAGGTTTAATCATTTCTTTATGAATCATGCATATGCATCGCATATCGCATCCCGCATATCATGACATGTTTTGCATCATGTTGTTTGTGCATTGCACATGGTTGATTGTGTCTCCCTTTGCTTGTGTTCTTGCTTTGGGTAGAGCCGGGAGATGAGTACGTGATCAAGGATCTCGTTGAGTACGTTTATGAGGATCAAGCTAACGTCAACTCGGAGAACTTTGTAGGCAAGATGACCATACCCTCGAAATCACTTCTATCTTTGCTTGCTAGATGCTCGCTCTTTTGCTATGCCTATGCTATGATACCTACCACTTGCTTATCATGCCACCCATATTGCCATGTCAAACCTCTAACACACCTTGTCCTAGCAAACCGTTGTTTGGCTATGTTACCGCTTTGCTCAGCCCCTCTTATAGTGTTGCTAATTGCAGGTGAAGATTAGAGTTTGTTCCTTGTTGGAAAATGTTTATTGTTGGGATATCATTATTATATCTTGATCTACTTTAATGCATCTATATACTTGGTAAAGGGTGGAAGGCTCGGCCTTATGCCTGGTGTTTTGTTCCACTCTTGCCGCCCTAGTTTCCGTCATACCAGTGTTATGTTCCTTGATTTTGCGTTCCTTACATGGTTGGGTCATAATGGGAACCCCTTGACAGTTCGCCTTGAATAAAACTCCTCCAGCAATGCCCAACTTTGGTTTTACCATTCGCCACCTAGCCTCTTTTTCCCTTGGGTTCCGCGGACTCAAGGGTCATCTTTATTTTAAACCCCCAGGCCAGTGCTCCTCTGAGTGTTGGTCCAACTTGTCAGCCGCCGGTGGCCACCAGGGCCAACTCTGGGCTGGCCTACCGGAAGTTTGGACAATCCGGTGTGCCCTGAGAACGAGATATGTGCAACTCCTATCAGGATTTTTCGGCACATTTGGGTGGCTTTGTTGGTTTAGTTTTACCATTGTCGATATGTCTTGTGACCGGGATTCCGAGTCTGATCGGATTGTCTTGGGAGAAGGAATATCCTTCGTTGACCGTGAGAGCTTGTGATGGGCTAAGTTGGGATACCCCTGCAGGGATTTGAACTTTCGGAAGCCGTGCCCGCGGTTATGGGCAGATGGGAATTTGTTAATGTCCGGTTGTAGAAAACCTAAAGCCTAACTTAATTAAAATGAATCATCAGAGTGTGTGGCCATGATGGTCTCTTTTCGGCGGAGTCTGGGAAGAGAACACGGTCTCGTGTTATGCTTGAATGTAGGTTGTTCTAGGATCACTTCTTGATCATAGTTGATCGACCGTGCCATTGCCTTCTCTTCTCGCTCTCTTTTGCATATGGTTAGCCACCCAATATGCTAGTTGCTTGCTGCAGCTCCACCTCATACCTTTTACCCTTCCTATATGCTTAAATAGTCTTGATCGCGAGGGTGTGAGATTGCTGAGTCCCCGTGACTCACATGTTACTTCCAAAACCAGATGCAGGGACCGATGATACCACTCCAGGTGATTCGACTGAGCTCAAGTGGGAGTTTGATGAGGACTCAGGATGATACTACGTTTCTTTTCTAGACGATCAGTAGTGGTGCCCGGTTGGGGCGATCGGGGACTTTGTCGCATTTGGGGTTGTTCTTTATTTTGGTTCCATAGTCGGACCATGATTGTATCTGGATGAATGTAATGTTATTTATGCTATTGTGTGACGTGGCGAGTGTAAGCCAACTATGTACCTCTTTTCCTTATTCATTACATGGGTTGTTGTGAAGATTACCTCACTTGCGACATTGCTTACAATGCGGTTATGCCTCTAAGTCGTGCTTCGACACGTGGGAGATATAGCCACATCATGGGCGTTACAACAACATACCAGGGATCATTATCAATTGCCTCAAGATGCATTCGCATCTTATTCTTCCAGTAGGGGTAGTCCGTCCCATCAAAGGTAGGACACCCAGCAGAGGCCTTGATCATAAATGCGGTCGACATAACTAAAACTCCAAGAGGCTTAACCAAAATCACACAGAACAAGGGAGTACCTTGCTCTGATACCAATTGAAAGTGCGTTATATCGACTAGAGGGGGTGAATAGGCGATTTTTATGAATTCTTCACTAAGGAATTTGCAGGTGAGGAAATTCCTTAGCGATGAACTACTAGCAATGGAATAAGTACTCAAAAGTAAACATAACAGAACACAAGCATAGTCATCATGATGAAATGAAGACAGGCACAAAGTACAGAAAGTGTAAGCACAGGATAACACAGGATGAAGACAAACCGACTGAAGAAATTGAACTGAGGAAATTGAGAAGGTCTTCCGTCAAAGTCTTCAAACATAGATATGAGCAAATGAAAGAGTTGAGGAAATAGAACCAGTGAGCTTGGTGAAGACAATGATTTGGTAGACCAGTCCAACTGTTGTCTCAGTTGTACATCTGGTTGGAGCGGCTAGGTATTTAAACCTGAGGACACACAGTCCTCACCGTATTCTCCTTGAGCTAAGGTCACATAGACCTCGCCCAATCACTCGTGGTAAGTCTTCAGGTGACTTCCAAACCTTCACAAACTTGGTCACTCGGTGATCCACAATCCCTCTTGGATGCTCTAGACCTTGACGCCTGCTACCTCTTGAGCACCGCGTTGGATTTCCCCGAAGAGGAAGGGATGATGCAGCAAAGTAGCGTAAGTATTTCCCTCAGTTTTTGAGAACCAAGGTATCAATCCAGTAGGAGGCTACACTCGAGTCCCTCGTACCTACACAAAAACAATAGCTCAACGCAACCAACGCGCTTAGGGGTTGTCAATCCCTTCACGGTCACTTACGAAAGTGAGATCTGATAGAAATGATAAATAATATTTTTGGTATTTTTGGTATAGAGATCCAAAGTAAATAAAGTAAAAGCAAAGTAAAATCAAAGCAATAATAAAGTGATGGAGAATGATATGATGAGAAAGAGACCCGGGGGCCATAGGATTCACTAGTGGCTTCTCTCAAGAGCATAAGTATTCTACGGTGGGTGAACAAATTATTGTTGAGCAATTGATAGAATTGAGCATAGTTATGAGAATATCTAGGTATGATCATGTATATAGGCATCACGTCCGAGACAAATAGACCGAAACGATTTTGCATCTACTACTATTACTCCACTCATCGACCGCTATCTAGCATGCATCTAGAGTATTAAGTTAAAAACAGAGTAATGCCTTAAGCAAGATGACATGATGTAGAGGGATAGTTTCATGCAATATGATAAAAACCCCATCTTGTTATCCTCGATGGCAACAATGCAATACGTTCCTTGCTGCCCCTTCTATCACTGGGAAAGGACACCGCAAGATTGAACCCAAAGCTAAGCACTTCTCCCATGGCAAGAACAACCAATCTAGTAGGCCAAACCAAACTGATAATTCGAAGAGACTTGCAAAGATAACCAATCATACATAAAAGAATTCAGAGAAGATTCAAATATTATTCATAGATAGACTTGATCATAAACCCACAATTCATCGATCTCAACAAACACACCACAAAAAGAAGATTACATCGAATAGATCTCCACAAGAGAGGGGGAGAACATTGTATTGAGATCCAAAAAGAGAGAAGAAGCCATCTAGCTACTAGCTATGGACCCGTAGGTCTGAAGTAAACTACTCACACTTCATCGGAGGGGCTTGGATGATGATGTAGAAGCCCTCTGTGATCGATGCCCCCTCCGGAGGAGCTCCGGAACAGGCCCCAAGATGGGATCTCGTGGATACAGAAAGTTGCGGCGGTGGAATTAGGTTTTTGGCTCCGTCCCCGATCGCTTGGGGGTACGTGGATATATATAGGAGGAAGAAGTACATCGGTGGAGCTTTGAGGGGCCCACGAGGCAGGGGGCGCGCCCTAGGGGGGGCACCCTCCACCCTTGTGACCACCTCGTGGCTTTCTTGACAGAGGGTCCAAGTCTCCTGGGTCTTATCTGATGAGAAAATCATGTTTCCGAAGGTTTCATTCCGTTTGGACTCCGTTTGATATTCCTTTTCTTCGAAACCCTAAAACAGGCAAAAACAACAATTCTGGGCTGGGCCTCTGGTTAATAGGTTAGTCCCAAAAATAATATAAAAGTGGAAAATAAAGCCCAATAATGTTTAAAACAGTAGACAATATAGCATGGAGCAATCAAAAATTATAGATACGTTGGAGACGTATCAACGCCTAACCGTCTGGAAGAAGCACAGTCTTCAAAGGTAACAAGCATCGGATCCACGCAGGATCAATCTCTTCAGTGATGCTCAATCACTTGGGGTTTGTAGGTGTTTGGGTTTGGGTTTTGGTTTTCCTCACTTGATGATTTTCACTCAAAGTCCTCGGAGGATGGGATGCTCTCAAATGACAAGTGTCAGTTTCTCTCGGAGCAGCCAACCAGCTAGTGGTTGTAGGGGGCGGCTATTTATAGCCTAGGAAGCAGCCTGACATGATAAGACATAAATGCCCTTCAATGATATGACCGGTAGGTGGGTAGATATTTTGGGACAGTTGGCGCATAGCGCAGCAACGATCGGAAATTTGAGTATCAAATTCCTCTGGGATATCATGTTCCTCACTTTGTAGGTAATCCGCACTAGCGAATTCCTAACTCCTCAGTCAGAATAAATTCCTCAGAGACCAGAAGAACTTCGTCTCTGTCAATGAAGAATATGACTGAACTGTATGAGATTTCCAATGGCTTCGCTCGAAGGGATTGGTAGGTGTAGGATTTTGAGTTGAGCATCACATGGAAATTTTTCCTTAGTATTTCCTCGACCCCCTTTAACAGTACGGTGTTTCCTCAGACTCAAGAAAGATAAAATGAAACTACAAAAACAAAAGTCTTCACGCTTCATGTTCCTCAAATGAATACCAAGTCTTCAAGGTCACACCAATTTCTTCACTTTCAGAGTCTTCAGAAATTCAAAGTCTTCAGTCGAAGAACTTCATTTTTAGGGGTCGACTTTCTCTGTAAATATCAAACTCCTCATAGACTTATATACCTGTCACTCACAAACGCATTAGTCCCTTAACCTATAAGTCTTCAATACACCAAAATCACTAAGGGGCACTAGATGTACTTACACTAGCTAGGAAAGGAAAGAAGAAGAAAAAGAATGAGAGGAAAAAGGAAAATAAGAGAGGAAGAAAGGAGAAGAAGAGGAGAGGAACAAGAGGAGAAATAAATAAGAAGAGGAAAAAAGAAGAATAAGAAGAGGAGAAGAAGAAAGGAATAGAGGAGAAGAAGAGGAAATCTATTTTCTCTTCTTCTCCTCTATTCATTTCTTCTTCTCCTCTTTTTTTTCTTGTTTTTTTTCTTTGTTGTCGATATACCCCGTCCCGATAACTTCATTTAGTTTTAGGTTTATTTTAGTTTATATTTAGTTTAGGATGAAGGAAAGAAGAAGGAGAAGAAGAGGAGAGGAAGAAGTGGAGAGGAAGAAGAGGAGAAATAAATAAGAAGAGGAAAAAGGGGAAAAAAGAGGAGAAGAAGAAAGGAATAGAGGAGAAGAAGAGAAAATAGAAAAATTTCTATTTTCTCTTCTTATCCTCTATTCCTTTCTTCTTCTCCTCTTTTTTTTCTTCTTTTTTTCTTCGATCTTCTCCTTTATTCCTGTCTTCTTCTCCTCTTTTTATTTCTTCTTCGTCTTCTTATTTTTTATCTGGT
>NC_057803.1:563527458-563580671 GCF_018294505.1 Triticum aestivum
CGACCAAAACTCTCGAGGAGACCCAAACCCTAGAAAAAACAATGTCGGTCTCCTATCCCCTCCCGCCACGCCCCTACTAGATCGACAAACTCTCTTGAGGCCACCCAAATTTACCAAGTTAAAAGAGCGTTGTCGTCGAGGCCACCCCAAACCCTAGAGAAGCGTCGAGGCCAGGCCACTAATATGATTCCTTATTGTGCTTAGCTAGCTAGTTCAACGTTCACTACAAAAAAAAAGACACATCCATGACATTTTGGGCCGAACGAAAAAAAATTCTGTCATACATATGACACTTCTATGACGATAATTGTGACAAAACCTGGTATCATCATAGATGTGGTGGGCTCCTACTTCTATGACAAAAAATCATGATAGAAAATGGGCTTTTCATCCTGGGCGGGCCGGAGACGCAGCTGCATGACATTCTTTGGGCCATCCATGACGGAAAAAACCGTGGTAGAAGCAAGGGCGAGGAAAATTTCAGGGAGTTCCCGGTTACGGTGGGAAGTCGAGGGCCGAGCGATGCACATTTCTCTCGTACACGTGCGCGCGTGTGTGTGAGGCGTTGGCTCTAACTGAACCCGAGCGAGGCGTTGGGCTCTAACTGAACCCGAGCGATTGCACTGCAGGCTACACATTACTGAACCCGAGCGATTGATCGATGGCTGTTAACAGAACCCGATCGAGCGATTCCTTCGCTACTGCTGCTAACTGAAGCTGATCGATTGGATGAACAGTGAGCGTTGCGGGGGGGGGGTGGTTGGATGAATAGTGAGCGGTGGTGTTGCCTCTGGATGAACAGGACCCCGTGGTGTGGTGGAGGGCTACATGAACAGTAGACGGTGGAGGGGTGGTTGAACAGGACCCCGTGGTGTGGAGGGCTGGATGAACAGTAGACGGTGGAGGGGTGCCCGTGGAGGGGTGGTTGAACAGTAGCCAGTGGAGTAGCGCGCAGTGGAGGCTGGATGAACAGGAGCCCGTGGAGGCTGGAGGAGGTCGACGGTAGCCCGTGGAGGCTAGAGGAGGTCGACGGTGGAGATGAACAATATCCCGTGGAGTCCCGTTTTGCGGTACGCCACACCCCTCCCGATGAATAGGATCCCCCTTTTCGACCTAGCGCTCCAACACAAGTCCGTTTCGTCCATTTTGCGATACGCCACACCCCTCCCGATCAACAGGACCCTCGTTTCGACCGTAGGAGGTCCGTTTCGTCCGTTTTGCGGTATGCCACACCCCTCCCGATCAACAGGACCCCTGTTTCGACCGTAGGAGGTCCGTTTCCTCCGTTTTGCGGTACGCCACACCCCTCCCGATCAACAGGACCCCGTTCCGAACGTAGGAGGTCTGTTTCCTCCGTTGTGCGGTACGCCAGGCCTCGTTTCCATCGCCTGTTCCATCCAAGCCCTCCCGATGAACACGACCACGCATTCCGTTCTGACCCAGCCGGTTGGCCCCCGCGCATTTCATTGCCTCCCGATGAACACGACACATTCCGTTGCCTCCCCATGAACACAACACATTATGTTGCCTCCCCATGAACACGACGACGATGCTGTTTCTCCGTTTTGACCCACCCATGTATACGAGCCCTGGTTACGTATGCGCGAGTAGACGTTTGAGACCCCGCCCGTATGTACATATACGTGGTCGTATTTTCTTTATTGCACCCTGGCCGTTGTACGTATGTGTACATGCTACGTGCGCGCCTCTACTACGACACGTACACGCCTCTACTACAACATGTGCGTGCCTCTGCATCCACCAGTATATATGTACGTACACGTTCACGACCAGAATGACAACGCTACGTATGCTTCGACCAGGTGGGTCCCGACTATCAGGCACTTCCTTGCCTGCGAAGATGCAGCTGCTGGGTCCCAACAGTTAGGGGGGCGAATCGTTTTTTTGCCCGGACGCACTTCCTTGCGTGCGAAGATGTATCTGGTGGGTCCCAGCAGTCAGGGGCAAACTTTTTTTTTGCGAAATACGGTGGCCCGTCCGGTGGGTCCCCGCTGTCAGGTGGAGGAATAATTATTTTGCACGTAATAAGGAGGCACTTCCTTGCTGCGGCCGTGGACCCAGCTGTCATCCTCTCCACGTACAGTCCACGTCCGATGGAAGCCGTTCCTTGACCATGTTGACCATGCCATGCCGAGAGCACCAGGGTAGTGGACAACGGCGAGGCCTAGGAAGGGGACGACACGGAGCCGGGGAAGACACGGCAGTCGATGCCCACGCGTAGAGGAGTACGAGGGTTCACTGGTTCGCTGCGGTGTGAGGCTGCCGTCATCGCAGAATAACAGGGGGTGTGGGTGAGTAGAGGGATGGCCTGGCCAGCGGTGGGACCAGTAGGGGCGGTGAGGCCTCCGCCGCATCGCAGCCGGCCACGGGAGGCAGGAGCACGAGGCACGACCGGCGTTGGTTTGGGTGGCTGGAGCAAGAAGACTAGAGGTTGAAGAAGCACTACGGCCGTTGGATGGACATCATACGGTCACTGGAGCTAGAATCGTGCATATTGACTAAGTTGACAAAGCCCTCCGTCCCTGTCAACTTAGTAGGCCCACAAGTCAGCCTGCCACTATACTGGGTCCCAGCTAACAGGGGGAGTATTCATTTTTTTGTGCGTAATAAGGAGGCACTTCCTTGCGTGCTAAGATATAGCTGGTGGGTCCGAGTTGTCAGCGGCGGTAACGTTTTTTTTGCAAAATACAGAGGCCCTTTCGGTGGGTCCCTAATGTCAGGTGGAGGAATCATTATTTTGCGCGTAATAAGGAGGCATTTCCTTGCGTGCGGTCGTGGACCCAGCTGTCGGCCTCTCCATGTACAGTCCACTTCAGATGCATGTCGGTCGTTGACCACATTGACCAGGCCGCGCCGGGAGCACCAGGGCGGTGGACGACGGCGAGGCCTAGGAAGGGAATGACACGGAGGCAGGGAAGACTCGGCAGTTGTTTCCCACGCGGAGGGGAGTACGACTGTATGAGGGTTTACTGGTTCGTCTACCATCGCCGGAGAATAACAACAGGTGTGGGTGAGTAGAGGGATGTCTAGGCCAGCGATGGGAGTACGGTGGGGCGGTGAGGCCTGCGCGGCAGCACAGCCGGCCGCGGGGAGGAGGGAGCAGGCAGTCCCTCCGGCGCTTGTTTGAGCGGCTGGAGCAGGAAGAGCATAGATTGAAGAAAGCACGACAGTCGTTCTATGGACATCCAACAGTCACTGCTTGTGCGTCAACCTTTTTTTAGGAAAGCCTCAAATCTGTGGAAAACAGCATACAGCCCATCTGCCATTATTTCTAAAAATTTATAGCCCATTTGCTAATTCTTAAGGTTTTTTTGGAGCTCATATTCTTTTTGTTAGCATTACAACCCATGTTGTGGCCACGGTTAAAAAATTATACGAAATTTTGCATATTTCGGTGCGGTCCGAACTGTTTTAATTCCCGGAATTTCGACTCACATTCAAACTGATTTTAAAAATAAATGTATATCAATATAAAATCCAACAAATTCTCCACGCATAAAAATTAATGTAATTTAAAATCTCGAAATGAAAAAAAAGATATTTGAAACTAATTGCGGTTTGATGTGTTTTAAAAATGTACAGCCCATTTCTCATTACTGATGGGCCATTTTCTCAGCCAGCTGAATGAAAGCTCTCCTCGTCTTGAAAGATTTGCAGCCCAACAGGCCTGACAAGGCGACTTACTTGGCAAATCACAAAAAAACTGGGTTGTGGCCGTGGACCCAGCTGTCAGCCTCTCCACGTATAGTACTCTTCCAATGGAAGTCGTTCCTTAACCACGTTGACCACATCGCGCGGAGAGCACCACGGCGGTGGACGACGGCGAGGCCTAGGAAGGGGATGACGCGGAGCCGGGGAAGACGCGGCAGTGGAAGCCCGCGCAGAGAGGAATACGAGGGTTCACTGGTTCGACTGTGGTGTGAGGCTGCCATTGCCGCAGGGCCTGGCCAGCGATGGGAATAGTAGGGGGCGGTGAGGCCTCCGCGGCAGCACAGCCGGCCACGGGAGGCAGGAGCATGCAGCACAACTGGTGCTGCTTTGGGCGGCTAGAGCAAGAAGACCAGAGGTTGAAGAAGCGCTACGGCCGTTGGATGGACATCGTACGGTCACTGGAGCTAGAATCATTCATATTGACTAAGTTGACAAAGCCCTCCGTCCCCGTCAACTTAGTAGGCCCACAAGTCAGCCTCCCACAATGGTGGGTCCCAGCTAGCAGGGGGTATTCATTTTTTGTGCGTAATAAGGAGGCACTTCCTTGCGTGCGAAGATATAGCTGGTGGGTCCGACATGTCAGCGGGGGGAACATTTTTTCGTGAAATACAGAGGCCCTTCTAGTGGGTCCAGCTGTCAGGTGGAGGAATCATTATTTTGCTCGTACAGTCCACGGCCAATGGATGTCGTTCGTTGACCACGTTGACCAGGCCGCGTCGAGAGCACCATGGCAGTGGACGACGGCGAGGCCTAGGAAGGGAACAACACGGAGCCGGGGAAGACTCAGCAATGGTTGCCCACGCAGTGGGGAGTACGAGGGTTTACTGGTCCGGCTACCGTCACCGGAAAATAACAGGAGGTGTGGGTGAGTAGAGGAATGGCCTGGCCAGCAATGAAGTAGGGTGGGGCGGTGCGGCCTGTGCGGCAGCACAGCCGGCCATGGGAGGTGGGAGCAGGCAGTCCAACCGGAGCTGGTTTGGGCGGCTGAAGCAAGAAGATCAGATATTGAAGAAGCAGCACGGCCGTTGGATTAACATCCAACGGTCACTACTGCTAGAATCGTTTGTGGACTAAGTTGACAAAGCCAAAGTACAAGTCAACCTAGTAGACCCACAAGTCAGCCTCTAAATCTGTCCCAAACAGCATACAGTCCGAAATTTCTAGCGAAATTCAAATTAATTTTATATCTAAATATACCTTAATTTAAATTCAATGAAATTTTACCCGCACAAAAACAATGAAATATAAAATATCAAAATCCGAAAGAAAACAGTATTTTGGAACTAATTGCCTGTTTGCTGTATTTTTTCATTTTACAGCCCATTTCTTATTACTTATAGCCCATTTTCTGGGAAAAATGCATCCCTCCTCGTCTTGAAAGATTTCCGGCCCAGCAGGGCGTAGAAAAGCAAGTAGGCCTACGTTGGTTTTTCTGTAAAAACAAAAAAGCTGGCTAGCCATTTTCAGAAAGGAAAAAACAAACTGGGCTGGTCATGTGCTAAACATATGAAATAAAAGCCTGGGCTAGACGGGCCACGGGTCCCGCACAACCCAGTTGATACCCTTCTCCGTCCCAAAAAACAAAATTACTGCATGCGCTGCTGGGTCCCTACTGTCATCCTCACCATGTACAGTCATCTCCTTATTCCTCTCGGTTGTTGACCATGTTGACAACACCGGAGGGCGGCGCCATGGCGAGCGGACCAAGGCGGAGGACGATGGTGAGACCTCGGACGGGAACGAATAGGAGCCGGGGAAGATCACAGCCAGCCGTGGGAGGCGGGAGCAGGCGGTCCCGCCGGCGCTGGTTTGGCTTTGGCGGCTCGAGGAAGAAGAGACTGAAGAAACGCGACAGACATTGAATGTCAATCCAATGGTCAAGGTTGGCACAATCGTTTGTTGACTAAGCGGACACCAAGTAGCATACTTTTTTATATATAGAAAGAAAATCAAAGACTTGGGAAGGTGTACAGAACAAGCTAGTGTACCAGTAAAGAGACGTTGCCGAGTTTTAGAAAAAAGAAAGACGTGCTCCTGTAGCTGGTTCGAATCCAAACCTAGACTATGACTATATATGGTGCTATGCTACTTTGCAAGTAATGAAGCTGACATATCCAACATTCTCTTCTCCTCTTCTCTACTTACTATGCCTAGCATCAGAAGCTCTGGGCGTAGTAACCATGTCCACTGGCTGCTCGTCCACCTGCTCTTCAGCAGGAAAGAACTAAATATGCGCCAAGTCGCCACCCGTACCATCGCATGTGGGTCTCATCACACCCCCGCTGGCACGCGCACCGCAGTCGATTGCTCATCGCAACCCGCTGTTGTTGGTGCGGTGCCACTGCTGCAAATCACGCAGTCATCCATCGCGTCTCAACCACAATCCGCAACCCTGGCCAAGTCTTCTACAAATGCCCGAATCATGGGGTAATAATATGTTTAAGTGTTGTTCTACTGCTTTCAGTTGCTGATTTTTTAATAGTTTGGTTGATGATCTTCCAATTTGATTCGTGCAGAAAAGGGAAGATTAGTGTGATTTGTATTTTTGGAAGTTGCTGATGTGGGGGAATGCAACTACATTGATTATTTGGTTAGCCGAGGAATCCCAATACCAGCAGGTTGGGGCGTTGGATAGGTAACTGAAAGAACGGCAGAAGAGGAAGATGCAGAGCAGAAGGTTAAAGATGCAGTTCCTATGATCATGGCCAAGCAACAGCTGTTGAACGGCCTTGACAGCAATGAGGATATGAAAGAGCTTGTGAAGATAATGGGCAAAATCAATGTGCTCTGTAGGATGATTGTCTCTTTATTTGCAGCGTATGTAGCACTCGTGATGTATTCAGTGGCTACAACATGAGCACTTTGCTGAAACTAGTAATGAATGAAACCTGTGTAGCAGGTTGGGCGTAGTGTTGTGAACATCTAATGATTTCTATTAATGGAAATCAGGGGGTATCCCCTTTTGCTCATATAAATAAATAAATAGCAGAGGCCCTGTCGGGTCACCTTTGTTCTCATTCGAAGACGTCGAGCAAATTGCAGTCCAACAGCAAACTATGTCATCAAATTCAAGTTTCACAGCCAAATATGAGTACAACTAAACAACAATGTCATCATGTTTTAGTTGTCATACAAGTACCAAACACAAATCAGCATACATAACAAGTGATGTTCTCACAGCAAAATACTAAACAACATGTTCATCAGGTTTCAGTTGTCATAGCAAACACAATTTCACATAGTAGATAAAAAATGTCTACTAACAGGCAAATACGACAAAAGTAATGTAATCATCATCCGCAGCAGCAGCGTCAACATATTCGCCATGTGTATCAGTCTGAATCGTAATTCCCCACGGTGTCATCTTCTTCTTCGTCCTCAACGTCTTCGAACGTTGGCTTCTTCTTGATCAACTCTTGTATGTCCACATCATGACAGGCAATCTTTTCGCCGGCTTCATTGACGTGATGGTTCTCAAAGATATTAGGAACATCTATGTTATCTTGTACATCAGGAGCAGTGTAAGCATCATCTTGTTGTGCAACTTCATTAAACGAATTCCTCTGCTCAAACCTTTGCAGTACTCTCCAGTCATCGCTACGTGCAAATGTGTCTTCCAAGAAAAATATCTATGTTTCTTGATTTGCCAAAATAAAAGGCTCGTTGGTCTGGTACGCCGCCTTGATATTGATGGATTTGAAATAATCATCAGCTCTAGGTTTTGCAATCTTGGAAAACAGGTTATACCAATGACAGCACAATAGAACCACACACCAATGATCCTCGAAACTGGAGATATACTGCAACTGAAAAATGTATGTTATGTTAGCATACAATTCAGTTGTCTCTTTGCCATACGTATCCGTGCTCATGATGGCACTATTTTGTGTCTTCCTGCCTTCGTCTCGTGCAAGGGTGTTGTAGCGCACATCTCCAACAACGCAAGATTCATAATGTCTTACCCGAGTATCAGGACCCATTGCTAGTGAGTAAAGGGCATCATCAACTGCCTGCCCAGCCTCCCGCATCTTCTTAACCTATGTTTAGAAAATAGACAAGCTGATCATCTTATGTACTCAATATATTAAAAAACTGACAGTGCACTTCAAAAGCTTACATGGTTCTTGAACCATTTCACAAATCCTGCCATAACCACTTTGTCAATGTTTCTTGGATTTTGTGGTAGTAACTCCTCTTTGTAGATGCTGCACAACATAGTGATTGCGTCAAACATCTAAATATAAAAGAATGTGCTGCAAGTTTAGTAGATTACGATGTATAAGCTGCAGTACTGCACTTACTTGGTATAAGGTAGTATCTCAGGATAATTATTCAACACATACCAAACCATTTTGTCCAAATCTTTAGGTTTGTCCTCTTGTCGACTCTTCCCTGTAACTCGAACGGAATAATCGAAAACATTGAGCCCGGGATTGTCTTCACCCACCTCTTTGCTAAGCTAATTAGCTCTTTCAATGTATTTTGAGCAGAATGTCAACGCTTCTGTAGCAATGTAGGCCTCTGCAATGGAACCATCGGGTCTAGCTCTATTCCTAACACAGCCCTTGAAAGTGCCTAGCCGCCTTTCAATAGGGTACATCTAGCCATACTGTACTGGACCTCTAAGTAGTGCCTCATCAGGTAGATGAACAGCCAAATGCACCATCACATCAAAGAAGGCTGGAGGATATATCTTCTCAAGGTCGCATAGGATAGTTGGTATCTTGTATCTAAGACGCTCCAAAGCATCTATCCTGATATTCCTACTATAGAGTTCCCTGAAGAATTGTCCCAACTCTACAACTGCTCTGTATAAGTCAGGGCAGCCCAATCCTCTAAGGATAACAGGTAAAACCCTTTGAAGTAGGACGTGGCAGTCATCAGTTTTCAACCCTTGTACCTTGTTTCCATCTGCACTGACTCTCCTTTCAGGGTTGGAAGCAAATCCATGTCGGAATCTCACACATGACAGGACCTCGCAGAATTCTTTTCTTTTTACCTTGTCCAAGACGTACACAGCTAGTGCCATATCCCGTGGTTTACCTTCATCTTGCACCTACAAATCCTTTCTGATACCCACGTGTGTCAAATCAATCCTAGATTTTAAGGTATCTTTCATCTTTCCTTCAATATTAAGAAGTGTGGCGATAATGTTGTCACATATATTTTTCTTGATGTGAATCACATCAAGATTATGCCGCAGATCCAAATCTTTCCAATACTCCAAGTCCCACAAAGTGGACCTACGGGTAAACAATAATCTCTCTTCTACCTGCCACACTTCCTTTTCCCGCTACCATTACCAGGATGGTTTCCTGGTGTAATATGCTTGACCTTCTCTAATTCCACTTGCAACTCATCGGTGGTGAGCCTCTTTGGCATATCATGGTTTTCATGCTTTGCATTGAATACATGTCTTCGGTATTTTCTAGGATGCGGCTTTTCCTTGGCAAGGAAACGGCGGTGTCCAATGTAACAGATCTTGCTAAGTATTGCGTATGACAGCGGATTCCTATCATAGCGAACACATGCATTGTAACCATGTGTCGTTCGCCCTGACATAGTGCCCAAAGCCGGATAATCATGGATGCACCAAATTATAACAGCACGCAGAAAGAAATCAGCTGGTGGGCTGCTATATAGGTCTCGAGTGAGAATACCCTTCCATAGCTGTTGAAGTTCCTCCACAAGAGGCTCCATGAATAAATCAAAATCCTTTCCAGGACTTTTTGGACCTGGGATGAGCAAGGCCATCATGTAGTTTGATTATTTGGTGCAGACATTTGGAGGCATGTTGTAAGGGATAACAAGAACTGGCCACATGCTATATGTGGCGCTCTGGTTGCCAAATGGGTTAAATCCATCTGAAGCTAAGCCAAGTCTAATGTTTCTCGGGTCAGCAGCAAACTCTTTCTGTTTATCATTGAAGCTTTTCCACTCACTACCATGAGATGGATGGCTCATTACATTCTGATCTCTGTACTCCTGGTTCCTAGAATGCCACAGTACATCCTCTCTTGTTTCAGCATCATGAAACAACCTCTGCAATCTTGGTGTAATTGGAAAATGTCTCAGAACATTATGAGGAATCCTCTTCACAGCATCGCCATCTTTCCATCTTGATGATTTGCATTTCAGGCATTCACTTAAGTTGGCATAATCCTTCCGGAACAGAACACAATTATTCTTACAAACATGGATCATATCATATCCAATTCCAACTGCACAAAGGAAATTCTTCATTTTACTGTAGGTGTGTGGCAGCTCAGACGCATCTGGAAAGATTTGCGGAAAGCAGCCAACATCGCATTGAATGATTTGTTGGTCATCCGCTCAGATGTCTTCACCTGAAGAAAGGTGACCATAGCTGAGAATACTGACAGCTTATTTCCTGGGGTGACAGCAACGTTGCATTGTTCCAACATGCGGGCCCACCGTTTTTCTTCTACAGGTGAAAGTTCACGGAATGCACGAGCATTTCATAGCATTGTTTCAATGTTGGTCAAACTCACTGGCTCCACCACCACCACATCCTCCTCCTCTTCCACCTGAGCATCAGGCAGATCAAAATGGTGATATGCTGCTTCCACGTAGTCAATAACATTGACGTTCACAGCTTCACCATGATGAACCCACCTAGTATATGTGACCGACATCCCATACAAGTGTAGATGATTTTGCACAGTTGACTGGGGTCTTGTAACTGAATTCATACAACTGCTACACGGGCAGAGCACAACTGATTTCGGACCACCGTACTCAGCTCTGATAAAGTTCATGAAGTTTTCAACCCCCTCGACATATGCAGCGGAGAATCTTCGAGCAGAAGTTATCCAAGTCATGTCCATCTGTTAGACATACAAATTAGTTCTTTTCCTTGATATTACAGGAAAACATACATGCTTTTTTATGAAGTCCAGAAAAAAAATACCTAGGTCGATGTCTAAAGCTATGGCAAGATATTTGGACGAGCAGATCTAAGTAATGAAATATATGTAAAGCTAATTCAGCAAACAGATTTGAGTGTCAAATTATGGCAGGCTGTTTCAGCAGTCAATGAGGCCGAGCGCACAGCCATCGAACTATCGAAGGCCATCGCAGCAACAAAGATCGAGTATAAAACGGTGTAGAGCTATTTCACCTAACAGATTGTCTACTATACCATGGCAATCTACATCACAATAAATATATGGCAGGATATTTTAGCAACTAATCGGCCTTGGCATGCCATCTCAGCTAAGCAGATTGAGTGCAGAACAGGGCAAGGAAGCTTCTTAAGCAGAGCATATTGACAGTAAACTACTTTGGCAACCAGTGAGACTAACAACGTCTATCAGTTAACATTCAGCGCTACACCGACATGAACGGGGCCTCAGTCTAGAATGCGCGTACCGTGGGAGAAGCTGACCACCATGCGTCTCCACACGAACATCGCCAGCGGTGGCGGCGCTGACCGCCGTGCGCCTCCACAAGAACGTAGCGAGAGGTGGCGGCGCGGCTAGAGGATGGCAGTCTACGAGAGTGTACTGTGGGAGCTAGAGGATTGCCGAACCGCGGCGCCGACGTATCCGCGTGGCGGGGAGGGCGGCTTTGGAGGAGCGAATGGAGTGGAGGGGGACAGGGGGGAGGGGGTTTGGGGAATATTATTGGCTAGTTTGCCGAAGGGCGGTTGAATCGGATTTGGGGGGAATTTTTGGGTGTGGGGGGAGGATTTTCGCATGGTGGGCGGGGGGAGTTTGGTGCATGGTAGGTTTCTCCAAGTGCAGTCCCACGTGTCAGTGAAGAGGCAAGCCGAAGCGCGTTTCGTTTGCGTGAGCCGTGTGCAGGACCAAACGTGTGTGGGGTGCAATGCGACCGCGACGGGAGTGCTGTGAGTGTACCGCCTTTTTCCTTTTAAACTAGGTGCTTTGCCCCCTCAAAAAAAATTTTTTGCTTCGCACGATCCATCGATACTACTACTAGTAATCTGGTAATCCCGACTAAAACGGCGCGGCCGGGTCTTTTCCCGCGCGATATGCTGGGAGGTTGGCTTAGTTGGGTTTTTTAGGACGAGTAATGCTACACCTACGTAATCCCAGTTATGTAATTAACGTAATGTGAAACGTGTGAGCTGATGATTGTATATTGGGGGGAGGGAGGGGCCCACGACAATGAAAACCAGGGGAGGAGAGAGAGAGAGAGGCAATTTACGTTAACCCTTTTGTAGGTTCCCGTAGATGTAGAAAGATGTGAAATGCGTGAATGTGTAGTGGACGTACTATTGGAGTGCCTAAGATAATTTGTGTATGTATAGACCCTATGTGTTTATTTTACTTTGCATGTTAGATTTGTCTCGGTTCAATAAAAAGCAGAGTTGGTGATGATGGTGTGCCTGTCATCCTGCAATATAGGCCGTCCGATCTATATCTAACGGATAGGAAGGAAACTATGACAATTTACCCGCACTCCTCTCCACATTCGCAGATAAGGCTTTCCCTCATTGATCCTTTTCTCCCATAAGATCTTGATCTTCCGTGCAACGCACTGGCATCTTGCTAGTACTCCTACAATATGTATATTATTGTGAAAGTTCATATACACCGGCCGAGATTAATGCAAACACGGCAGATTTTCATTACATTTCAAACTTTTATAGGACAGAAAAATAAAATAAACCCGACCCTAAGCCTATTCTACGGCGGCGACCGACGTCCTCCATCTGCGATCTCTATGTACGGGGGCGGGGTTCAAGACCCGTGAAGTGAAGGTGCGGTCTTCGGCGAGGGAGTAGAACATGGGATACGGACCGGCGAGTTGGCACACCATGCCCTGCCACCTCCCATGCCCTACTCATCCTCGGAGGAGTCCCCGACCTCGGAGGTGCCGGACGTTGGACGGCGGCAAGTAGGACGCGTGGCTGACGGTGCCCCCGTCGTCGGCTGCCAACGTGGCCACCGCTTGTGCGGTCGCGTCCGCGTCCGGCTATGCCAATATTGCATCGCGAGAGGCGACTTGAGCGAGGGCGGCGACCTCGAGCTTCATCCCCGAAGACAAGATCTCCCACAGAGCGTTCGCACTTGCGGTCATGGCGGATGTGGTGCCAGGTAGGAGGACAATGCGCTATGGTGTGGAGGTTAGCTGGGTGTTGCCGCTTTAAATAGCGCATTCCGGTGAGGCCAAGCGTCCGGGTGCGTCATTAAGTCGCTGGAGTTGGTTCCTCGGGCACCGAGCCTCTTAACGACAACAGACGAACGGACGACATGAATGCGGGCAGCTGGCGCCGTCTGGGAACGCACCGTGCGACGGCACGAGGGACGAGGGTTTTGGTGTGCCAGGGTAGTCAGCTGCGGTAGTGGCAACGTTGGAGATGCCCTTTGCTCACATGCGATCCCCGCATGTCATTGAAAAAGCAAGACGACCCGGCTTGGTCTCAGGTCCAGAGGATGCAGTTGGCCACGCTACACCACTCCCCGGACGCATCACGGTGCGCCGTGCATCCTCGACGAGCCGGGTGTTGGGGTGTGTTTGGATTGTGGACAAAGTGCACCTTACCAAAATTTTGGTCATGACCCAAATATTGGTCTTTGTTTGGATGGTTGCCATTTTTTTGGCATGCCAATGAACTCTAGCCAACTCTAGTTCATTTTTCTTGCCAATGTCGGCCAAATCATGGGCAACCAATATCTTAACCAAAATTTTGGTCATGACCCAAAGATTGGTCTTCGATTGGATGGTTGCCATTTCTTTGGCATGCCAATGAACTCTAGCCAACTCTAGTTCATTTTTCTTGCCAATGTCGGCCAAATCATGGGCAACCAATACCTCAACCAAAATTTTGGCTACCCAATGCTTTGATGGGGCAACCTTGGGCACAAACCAAACATACCGTTGGTCGTGCCACAGCACTAACGCCACCCTCGGCACACTGAAACCGACCGTGTCTAGATACGATATGAGCATGTCGCTCACCGTGGTCGCCGTGTCCAGAGGCGGTTGTCGGTGTCAAAACCGGCGGATCTCGGGTAGGGGGTCCCGAACTGTGTGTCTAGGCCGGATGGTAACAGGAGGCAGGGGACACGATGTTTTACCCAGGTTCGGGCCCTCTTGATGGAGTTAAAACCCTACATCCTGCTTGATTAATATTGATGATATGGGTAGTACAAGAGTAGATCTACCACGAGATCAGAGAGGCTAAACCCTAGAAGCTAGCCTATGGTATGATTGTATGTTATGGTTATTGTCCTACGGACTAAAAACCCTTCGGTTTATATAGACACCAGAGAGGGTTAGGGTTACACAAGGTCGGTTACAAAGGAGGAGATATCCATATATGTATTGCCTAGCTTGCCTTCCACGCCAAGTAGAGTCCCATCCGGACACAAGACGAAGTCATCAATCTTGTATCTTCATAGTCTAACAGTCCGGCCAACGGAGATAGTCTGGCTGTCCGGAGACCCCCTAATCCAAGACTCCCTCAGTAGCCCCTGAACCAGGCTTCAATGACGATGAGTCCGGCGCGCAGTATTGTCTTCGGCATTGCAAGGCGGGTTCCTTCTCCGAATATACCGCAGAAGAATTTGAATACGAGGATAGTGTCCGACCCTGCAAAATAAGTTCCACATTCCACCGTAGAGAGAATAATATTTTCGCAGATTTAATTTGCTGGCTTGTTTTGGCAGCATGACGTTATGTCATGGCCCAGTGATTATTTGAACCGTTTCTTTTAACCAGCCCTGCACATAACGTGAGGCAGTGTTTCGACACGTCTTGTCAAAGCAGAAATTGTGTCCCCTTATTACGGGATTCTCATCAATACGGGCGTGGGTAACCCAACCACGCCATCAATTGCGGTGCTTGAGGGATAAGCGAGTTTTACCAAGCAAGTGGGGACACTTAGTTTCGTCCGCCCATATAAAGGGATAAGGATTCACCTTTCTATCCACGCCTTCTTCATCCTTTGCTCATCCATTTCCGCACACTCGATCTCTAGCGCCCAAGTCCTCACTTCCACCTCAACCCTCTCCAACCATGTCCGGAGCGGGAGGCAAGTGGATGGTCTCCTCCATCACGGAGGGAGACATCAAGAAACTGAGGAGAGCCGGATACCTGGCCGACAACATCGCGCACCGGCTCCCAGATGAGGGGATGCTCATCCCCACCCCCAGGCCCCATGAGAGGGTAGTATTCCTCACCCATTTCCTCCGCGGACTGGGGTTCCCTCTCCATCCCTTCGTTCAGGGGCTCATGTTCTATTACGGCCTGGATTTCCACGATCTGGCCCCGAACTTCGTCCTCAACATCTCGGCGTTTATCATCGTGTGCGAGGCCTTCCTCCGCATCAAGCCCCACTTCGGCTTATGGCTGAAGACCTTCAATGTCAAGCCGAAGGTGGTGGGCGGCCGCCAAGCGGAGTGCGGAGGCGCCATGGTGGGCAAGATGCCCAACATAACATGGCTCGAGGGCTCCTTTGTGGAAACCATAAAGGGGTGGCAATCGGGGTGGTTCTATATCACCGAGCCGCGCGACCCCGCATGGGTAGCGACCCGCGAGTTCCGATCTGGCATGCCCATGCGGCTCACCTCCTGGAAAGAGAAGGGCCTACCTTGGGGTAGTTCGAAAGAGCTGACCGGAATCCAAACATGTATTCAAAACATGGTCGTCAAGAAGCTCAAGCTTGTCAACATAGTCCAGGTTATGCTCATCCGCCGGATACTCCCGTGCTAACAACGGGAGTTCACCTTGTGGGAGTTCAATCCGGCGCAGCACCGGACTCTGAACGGGCTCTTCGACACGACTCATGAAGACACCTAGAGGGTGTTGTTCAAAAGTGTCGAGGTCCCTCCCCCTATTACTGAGGATCGCAGATTCAGCGCGAAGCACGAAGCCAGTGCGGTAAGCTGCTTTACCTTTCATAGGATACTTTTTTATATAGATTGACTCTATGCGTGATCTAAACTCCCGTACTTTTGACAGGACTGGCAGAAGATGGCCAGATAGATCGACTGTCTGGCTCCTTTGCCCGAAGGCCCCGCAGATGTTCTTCTGACAAAGATGCTGACTCCGGCCCCTTATAAGGTGCCGAGGAAGACCAAGAAGGCCAAGGGAGCTCGAAAGAGTTCCCGACGCCAGGCGTCGTCGGACTCACCGTCCGATGACTCTGCGGGGCACTTTTCCCCCGAAGACGAGGAAGAAGAAGAAGAAGATGCTCCCCCACCGACTGCGGGAGACAGAAAAAGGAAGGCCGCCCCAACTGGGGGGGCCGAAGGGTCCAAGAAGGGAAGGACTCTCCTTCTGGACAGCTCCACCGCCGCCGACGAAGGCAAAGACGAGTGGTTGCCCAGGGCCAAGCCCCTGGGGAGATCGTAAGTATTCACATACCAAAGTAACCCATAGGATTCCTTTGTCGCACTGCTTTCCCTAATCGCCGAACATAATTACGCAGGCCTCCACGAGCAAATATCAAGGTATCATCGGACGGCTCCCTGGGCTCGTCGGACATGGATAGTGATCCAGTCTCGACCGCCACCTCCCCTCATCCTGCCGACGACGCCGAGGTGTTGTCTCAAGAGGCATCGAATCGAGGGGAGACAGTCCCGGAGGCGCCTCAAGGCGACCTTCCGGACTCCGGGAGCCGAGGGGACGGGACCCCTAAGAGCTCTGAGTTCGGCCCTCAGCTGAACACCGCGCCGGACCCTCCAGCGGTTCCGGGCTTGGGTAGGCGGCCTCCTTCTAAGAGGGGCGAAACGCCTGTGCCGGTGACCTCTGTCCATCCGGAGGCGCCGGACAACCTGCTGGAAGCGCTTCGCAGCACTTCCATCGATGAGGAACACTGCACCGTCATGAGTGCGGTGATCCAGAAGATTCAGTCCGCCAAGAGCGGATTGACAGAAGCCTGTGCCAGCCTTTTAACAGCCTTTGCGGTAAGTGTTTTAAAATGTAGTAGAAATATTACTGCATAGACAGTAGCCCCTGATGCTTTGTTCGGTGTTCACAAAGAAAAGCCGAACATAGGATCAAATAATATGGCAGGAGTCTAATATAAGTATGTCAATATGCATATGCAGGCTTCGCTGCGGGCGTCCGGCGCACTAATTGTGGAGGTCGCCGTACTGAAGCAGGACCTCGAGGGGTCCAAGAAAGAGCTCGGCCTTGCCAAGAGGCAGCTCGAGGAGAACAAGGGTAAGCAATACCCCGTATATAGATATGTATATATAAAAAAGGACGCAATTGCAAAATGACAAGATCATTGTATGTTTGCCAGGGGCCACGACCGAGGTGGCGACCCTAAAGCAAGCGCTGGCCAAGGCCGAAGATACAGCGGCCAAGGAGCACACCGAGCGAGAGAAGCACGAGGCTCGGGTGGGCGAGGTGCGGCAAGAGCTCCAGGCTCTCGTGACAAAGTACGAGGCGTTGGAGCTTGACTTGAAGACGCGAGAGTCTGAGCTTGCCGCGGCCCTTGAGAGCGCAAAGAGTGCCAAGGCCGAGGCCCAGAAGGCCCTCCAGGAGATCGACGCAATGAAGAATATAGAGGTGGGTAAGGCTTTCTATATGCAAAGCAAGCATGTAAAAGTAAATTACCGCTTACTTACCCGAATCCGGAGCTCTTCAGGAGCATTCGCAAATTTGCCCCTTAGTGTGTCCGATGCCGCACAATTTTACCAGGCCGAGGATGGAAGCTCGACGGAGAAGCTGTTCTGGTCTCAGTATGCTGAGGCCGAACATCCGGTGCCGATGAGCGACCAGCTAAAGTAGATGGTCGAGCTACATAAGGCAGCCAATCAGGCCATGAAGGACTTTATAGTCCGGCTGTGGCCTGGCGACGCCCTTCCGAACAGCTTCTTCGGCCTGGTGAGGCGGCTTGTGGATGCCTGCCCACGGCTGGAGGTCGTCAAGCGATCCATCTGCATTGAAGGTACACGCCGGGCTTTCGCCCATGTGAAATTGCAGTGGGTCAAGCTAGACACCGTGAAGATGATCAAGGAGGGGCCGCCGGAGGGCAAGGAGCACCGTCACCCCGAGATGTACTACGAGGGTGTTCTGCCGGGTGCCCGTCTTATCGCGGATGAGTGTTCAAAAGATGTAATATTTCAGTAAACTTGCTCGTTTTATCCTGTATTTATGAAAACTTGTTTCATATGTGCTATGCAATGCTTGTTGGAATTTAAAATATTACCTTCTGTTTGGCTATTTATCCAATCTGAGAGATGGCTAGTCCTCGGCTTCTGCCCCCATGCCACGAGTGCTGGGGTGTTCGGGATAAACCTGAGCACTCTTGTTCCCATATTTGGGTCCTTTGAGGGAGGTGCTCAGCACAACGAACAAGGCAACCAGACTAATAATGCTTTATCACTCTCACTTAGCCATAGAATTCTATAATTTTAAATTTCGGCGAAGCCCCTGGTATTCCGAAGGCCGAATTCGGGGCGCAATACACGCCTTTAAGCCGGACAGGGCCGGCCCCTCGCTCGAAGCGGCATAAGTCCTTAGGGACTCGAAAAACCTCGCTGAACAGCGACCAGTCTCTCGCCTTATCATGACAGTCAGTTTTAGCTTTCTCTACTGAGGTGCTCAGCCCGGCAGAACCGGGGCACAATCGCAGTAGTTCTCCTAGTGCTACCTTAGACGATAGAGCGGAACGTAAGGTACCAAAACATAGGAGCCGGGCAAACCCAACATTTGACCAAAGACATGATTCGGAGCTGATGCATATAATGCTATAAGTTCGGGGTGCCGCACTTGTGAAAGTGTTCGGACTTTTCACACCGCATTGTGGGGTACGTAAGCCCCTAGTGTATTGGCCGTACCAGAGTGTACGGTTGCAAGGCGTCATTAATGAACACACACACACACACACACACACATATATATATAACAAGAATGCAATAATAGCTGTAATGTCATGCATTATTTATTGAAAAATTGCGTTATAGTGCGATAAGAAGAGAGTAGGACTATGTCCCTCCCAAGGGCAAGCTGAGGAATGATATTAAATTGAATATTTCACTCGTTACTATAATCAACCTAGGAATTCCGTGGTATAACTTAGCTGTCTGCCTCCTTGGTTGCTATATCATGTGTTCGGCAACAGTGCTGCCGGACAGTGTTTCCAGTGATTAAGGTCCTGAAAGAAAAAGAAAAATAACCGAACGGGAAGCCCCTAGTGCGGTTTAGGCCGCGTCTTGGGACGTGTCGTAGTTGTGCCCCCTCCCCACCTGTGCCCATGGTATTTTTAATGCATAATTATGTACGCGCGGCACAAGTTTCGCCACTGGGCTAGGATTGGGGTGGCCGCCGTATTGCTATGCGAGCTCAGTTCGTGCCAGGCGGTCCATTTGCCGATTGCCCCGAGCGCGCTTGAAGGTGCCCGGGCTGTGAAGCGCCGAACTGGTTGATTGCCGTGAGAGGCTGCTTTGCGCTTCTGCTACGAGGGCCGCAGTTTGCTCCTCTGTTCGGAGAGAGCGCTCTGTGTTTCCATTGACTGTAATAACTCCGCGAGGTCCTAGCATATTGAGCTTGAGGTATGCATAATGCGGTACCGCATTGAATCTAGGAAATGCGGTTTGCCCGAGCAGCGCGTGATAACCACTGCGGAATGGGACTATATCTAAGATTAACTCTTTGCTTCGGAAGTTATCTTGTAATCTGAAGACCACTTCCAGTGTAATTGAGCCTGTGCAATGGGCCTCTACACCTGGAATTACGCCCTTAAAGGTCGTTTTGGTGGGTTTGATCCTTGAGGGGTCTATACCCATTTTGTGCACTGTGTCCTGATAAAGCAGGTTCAGGCTGCTGCCGCCGTCCATAAGGACTCGAGTGAGGTGAAATCCATCGATGATTGGGTCTAGGACCAGTGCGGCGAATCCACCATGACGAATACTAGTGGGGTGGTCCCTGCGATCGAAGGTGATCGGACAGGAGGACCAAGGGTTGAACTTTGGGGCGACTGGCTCCAACGCATATACGTCCCTGAGCGCACGCTTCCGCTCCCTCTTGGGGATGTGGGTTGTGTATATCACGTTCACCGTCCGCACTTGCGGGGAAACCTCTTCTGCCCTCCAGTGTGCGGTTGTCGGGGCTCCTCTTTGTCGTCGCTATGCGGCCCCTTGTCCTTGTTTTCGGCAATTAACTTTCCGGCCTGCTTAAACACCCAACAATCCCTGTTGGTGTGATTGGCTAGCTTGTCTGGGGTGCCGTGTATTTGACACGAGCGATCGAGTATACGGCCCAAGCTGGACGGGCCCGGCGTACTTTGTTTGAATGGCTTTTTCTGTTGACCGGGTTTAGAGCCTTTGAATTCGGCGTTGACTGTCATATCCTCAGTATTTTCGCTGTTAATGCGGCGCTTATGCTTTTTGCGACGTGACCTGCTATTGCCGTCCTTGGTATTTGAGGTACCATGGTTCTTTGATATGTTATTACTGCGAGCCAGCCAGCTGTCTTCTCCCGCACAAAAGCGGGTCATGAGTGTCGTGAGAGCTGCCATAGATTTCGGCTTTTCCTGACCAAGGTGTCGGGCTAGCCACTCATCTCGGATGTTGTGCTTGAAAGCCGCTAAGGCCTCTGCATCCGGATAGTCGACGATTTGATTTTTCTTTGTAAGGAACCGAGTCCAGAATTGCCAGGCCGATTCTTCTGGCTGCTGAATTATGTGGCTCAAATCATTGGCGTGCCCTGAAAGTTGTCGAGGAATGCAGCTTCCAGATCTTCCCAACAACTAATGGAGTCCGCTGGCAAGCTGTTAATCCAATGCCGCGATGGTCCTTTGAGCTTTAGTGGGAGGTATTTGATGGTGTGTAAGTCATCGCCACGGGCCATGTGGATGTGGAGGAGGAAATCCTCAATCCATACTGCGGGATCTGTTGTGCCATTGTATGATTCAATATTTACAGGTTTCAAACCTTCTGGGAATTGATGTTCCATTACTTCGTCTGTGAAGCATAAGGGGTGTGCGGCGCCTCTGTATTGGGCTATATCGTCACGCAGCTCGAATGGGTCTTGCCCGCTGTGTTCGGCCCTGCCGGATTTGCTTTTACTATATCCGGCGTGACGTTTGTCGTCTCGCAGAGTGGTGCGCCCTCATGATCCGTAGATCAATCTTGAATGCTTTGCCTTGTCCTCCAATATGTCTCGCAGGTCTGGCATATCTCCCCATGCCTTTTTATTTGAATGGCGTTGGGGTGGAGGCTGAGCTTTTGGCTGGAATGCCTCTCTATCGCGACCACGAGGTGGCCGATCAGCCGTATCATATGCTTCTTCCTCCAGTCGGGGTAGTAACCTGCGCCTTGGGTAGCTCTTGGAGGGGCGCTCGAGTTTATATTCCTCGACCACGAGGACTTCAGTCCATTTGTCAGCTAGCAGATCTTGATCAGCTTGAAGCTGCTGCTGCTTTTTCTTTAGGCTATTTATCGTGCCATAAGCCGGCGCTTGAAGCGCTCTTGTTCGACGGGATCCTCTGGGACGGTGAATTCATCGTCGCCGAGGCTTGCCTCGTCTTCAGAGGGGGGGATGTAGTTGTCATCCTCCTCCTCTCCATATGCCGCTCTCTCAGGAGAGCTGGCTCCTTCGTCCTCCTGCTCTAAATCTTGTTGGAGGGGATTGTTGTTGTCTTTGGCACTATCCGAAGTATTATTATCTCCTGTGCCGGTATCACCACTTTTGCTTTGGCGGGACATAGAGCGGCGCCGCTGACGTCGGCACTTGGGTTGCTTCTTGGAGGGGTCATCCTCCGCTATCTCGTCGCCATTGCCTTCTTTGGGTGCATCCACCATGTATATGTCATATGACGAGGTGGCTTTCCAGTGCCCTATAGGTGATGGTTCGTGTTCGTCTCCTACATCGTCGTCCATACCGTCGATGTCTTCGGAGTCGAAGTCGAGCATGTTGGTTAAATCATTGACAGTGGCTACGAAGTGGGTGGTGGGTGGGCGTTGAATTTCTTCGTCATCCGCATCCCAATCCTATTGGCCATAATCGGGCCAGGGCTCTCCTGACAAAGAGAGAGACCTTAGTGAATTCAGAATGTCGCCGGAGGGTGAGTGTTGAAAGATATCCGCGGTGGTGAATTCCATGATCGGCGTCCAATCAGATTCGATTGGCAGGGGCGCGGATGGTTCGGAGTCCGAAAAAGAGTCCGGCACCTTGGAGTCACAGGCAGCGTAGAGGATTATGCTGGTGTTTGGCTCGATCGCCGTTGAGACTACAGCCCCTGAGGCGGTGTCTAACCATCCGTCCTCAATTGGCGCAGTTGGCTCCGAGCTAAGGGTCGGAGCTGATGCGGGCGCGGCCTTTGGGGCACTGTTCAGCGGCAGAGCTAGGTCATACCCATCGCGACAGTGCGGCGCGCCCGGCTATGGCTCGAATCCGTCGAAGATCAAGTCTCCGTGGATGTCGTCCATGTAGTTCAAACTTCCAAATCTGACCTGATGGCCAGGGGCATAGCTTTCAATCTGCTCCAGATGGCCAAGCGAATTAGCCCGCAGTGCAAAGCCATCGAATACAAAGATCTGTCCGGGGAGAAAAGTCTCACCCTGGACCGCATCGCTATCGATGATAGTAGGAGCCATCAAGCCTAACGGCGACGACACAGAGGAACTCTCATTGAAAGCACCAATGTCGGTGTCAAAACCGGCGGATCTTGGGTAGGGGGTCCTGAACTGTGCTTCTAGGCCGGATGGTAATAGGAAGCAGGGGACATGATGTTTTACCCAGGTTCGGGCCCTCTTGATGGAGGTAAAACCCTACGTCCTACTTGATTAATATTGATGATATGGGTAGTACAAGAGTAGATCTACCACGATATCAGAGAGGCTAAACCCTAGAAGCTAGCCTATGGTATGATTGTATGTTATGGTTATTGTCCTACGGACTAAAAACCCTTCGGTTTATATAGACACCAGAGAGGGTTAGGGTTACACAAGGTCGGTTACAAAGGAGGAGATATCCATATGCGTATTGCCTAGCTTGCCTTCCACACCAAGTAGAGTCCCATCCGGACACAAGATGAAGTCTTCAATCTTGTATCTTCATAGTCTAACAGTCTGGCCAATGGAGATAGTCCGGTTGTCTAGAGACCCCCTAATCCAGGACTCCCTCAGCGGTGCTGGAGCTGCGCCCCGTTGTTGGCCCCAACGACCCACATGAACGGTTGTCGGTGGCGAGGAGGTCAAGGGCCAGCTCCTCCATTGGACTAGTCTGTGCTACATCATCCCGACGGGTGTGCCCCACATGTTGGTTTCCCTGTTTTCCCGGCCATATTCGAGCGTCAGTGCTCCGTGTTGCGCATTAGGCCTTTCACTATGTAGGCCAAGCGAGACAACTTATTGTTTATTTGAGCCGTTCAAGTATAATCATGTGGCGTTTGCTTATTTCTCATTCCTCTCCAACCCTCTTCTCCATCGATCATGTCGCCCTCCAGTCGAGTCCATCGATCATTTGAACATTCCGCCGAGTATCATTCGCATGTACCCACCCTAGTCCTCTTTCAATAGATCTCCGGACCCTGATATGATATCGAGAGGGAACGAGTGGGAGCACGTGATACCTAAGGCGGATTCAAAATTTTGAACCGCTGATCATAACATCCGCAAATCATATATAAAGGGTATTCAATGTTCATTTCGTTTTTGAACGTACAATATACTCCCTCCTATCCTTTCTAGTTTACATATAAGTTTTATGTGTAGTCAAAGTATCTCTACTTTGATCAAAAAGGTATCAACATTCAACAACGCCCAATCAATATTGTTAGATTCGTACGTACTCCTAGATTTGTACTCGAGATGGCTTCCAATTTGACTATTGACAAGATTAATAGTACATGAGATGTATAATGTGAAAATTATATCATTGGAAACTCCTTTCACATACAAATTTGACCGCATGCTTTGTGTAAGTTGCATGTCATATATTATTACTCTAACATTTGGTCAAAGTTAGCCTCGAAAAATGCATTAGACCCTGTATGCTTTGTGTAAGTTGCATGTCATATGTTATTACTCTAACATTTGTGTAAGTCGCATGTCATATATCATTACTCTAACATTTGGTCAAAGTAGTATAGTGGAAGTGGATCCTCTGACGTAGGTATCCCTGCCTTACCCTCCCTTTCGGTCACTTACTGGCGGACCCCATGCTTGCTAGGCCCCGCATGTCAGTTACTCAATGGGTTCGGCCATGTCAGGGGATCATCATCCATAGTATACTCCCTCTATTTTTATTTACTCTACATAAACGGAGGGAGTGGTGGTATAAAAAATGATGCGGGCGAGGGAGGGGGAGGGGTGTCAGTTTGCTCTCAACTGCGTCACACAAGCGAGCGAAAACGCAAGACGAAGCGCGTTCCATTCGGTGAGCGACGTGGAGGGTCCAGTGTGCCGGGCTGCAATGCGAACGCGACAAGAGCGATGTATAGTCAAAACCGATTGACCAGTCGTCACCGGAACCACTATTCACACCGGAACCTTCACTGCTCGGCCTATGCCAGCCACTGCCCTAAAACCACACCAAATCTCTAGCCCATTCCCCCACCTTTCGATCCCCTAGCCCGCATCAAGCATCCCCTAGTTCACCAGAAAGCCGTGGTGCACTACAAGATGCTGACGCCGGAGCGCCGCGCAGAAATCGCGGCGGCGGTCGGCGCCACAGACCTCCGTTCCCAAGCTCGCTTTGCAGCGAGACAATCCCCGAGTTCTTTGGAGCCAAGCTACAAGGAGGAGGAAGCCGATCCAATGCTCATGGCTGAGGTCGCGGCGCAGAAGGCCCCCGATGGGTATGAGACGATGGACGTCGACTTCGTGCCGGCGTCCAAGTCCCCCATGGTGCAGGCGGACCAGCAGTTCAACATGGCAATACTAAAGGAGGACCGGGAGGCAGAGGCTCCACTCGACGCGGAGCGCGCGCATGCCGCTGCCATCGAGGCTCTCCTGCAGGCGGAACCGGATGTCGTGGATGTGAACCGGGCGGCGGAGGCTCAACTTGAGGCGGAGCACGCGTATGCCGCTGCCATCGAGGCCCTCCTGCAGGCAGAACCGTACGTCCTGGACTTGAACCGGATGGTAGAGGCTCGACTCGACACAGAGCGCGCGAATACCGCTCTCATCGACGCCCTCCTGCTGGCGGAACCGGACGTCCTGGACTTGAACCGGGCGGCGGAGGCTCGACTCAACGCGGAGCGCGCGGATGCCGCTGCCATCAAGGCCCTCCTGCAGGCGGAACCGGACGTCCTCGACTTGAACCGGGTTGTGCTCTCGTCCGTGCAGAGCACCCACATGCTCCGCTTGAACGAGTAGCTGGAGGCCGAGGACAACCCCGATGTGGAGACACACGTCGGCAGCGACGGCTGGTTCGCGCCGGCAGCCAAAGACGACGAGGCCGTCTCTTTCTGTGAGCAGTGATTGTTTTTCTTTATGTTGTTGTTTTTATGGATCTTTTGCTGTGTAAAAACATATATTTGTTATGCAAGTCTCCTGACTTGGGTTAGTCTACCATTTCAGGCGGTTGGATGAATATCCTACGTCTCCTAACCCTTCTTTCCTTCTTCCTCACCTCTTCTTCTTCCCCAACAGACCACCGCACGGGCCGTACGGATACTCCCCAACATGCGGTTGGATAAACATACTCTATGAACGAAAATTATGTGTCAGCGATAGGATGGCTGGGTTTGTTTTGTTCACATGCGAAAGTGATACATCTCCAACGTATCTATAATTTTTGATTGCTCCATGCTATATTATCTACTGTTTTGAATGTTTATGGGCTTCATTATACACTTTTATATCACTTTTTGGGACTAACCTATTAACCCAGAGCCCAGTGCCAGTTTCTGTTTTTACCTTGTTTCAGAATATGTTGAAAAGGAAAACCAAACGGAGTCCAATTGAGCTCAAACTTCGCGGAACTTATTTTTGGATCAGAAGAAGCCCAGAAGACTTGGAGAGCACGTCAGGGGATCTACAAGGTGGCCACGAGGCAGGGGGCGCGCCCACCCCCACTCCCCCTGGGTGCACCCTCCACCATCATGGGCCCGTTCTGGCTCCCCTGATGTACTTCTTCCGCCCATATATCTCCATATACCCTAAAACGATCAGGGAGCAGAATAGATCGGGAGTTCCGCCACCAGAAGCCTCCGTAGCCACCAAAAACAAATCTAGAACCATTCCGGCACCCTGCCGGAGGGGGAAATCCCTCTCCGGTGGCCATCTTCATCATCCCGGTGCTCTCCATGACGAGGAGGGATTAGTTCTCCCTCGGGGCTGAGGGTATGTACCAGTAGCTATGTGTTTGATCTCTCTCTCTCTCTCGTGTTCTTGAGGTGATACGATCTTGATGTATCGCGAGCTTTGCTATTATAGTTGGATCTTATGATGTTTTCTCCCCCTCTACTCTCTTGTAATGGATTGAGTTTTCCCTTTGAAGTTATCTTATCGGATTGAGTCTTTAAAGATTTGAGAACACTTGATGTATGTCTTGCCATGCGTATCTGTGGTGACAATGGATACCACATGATTCACTTGATGTATGTTTTGGTGATCAACTTGCCGGTTCCACCCATGAACCTATGCATAGGGGTTGGCACACGTTTTTGTTGTGATTCTCCGGTAGAAACTTTGGGGCACTCTTTGAGGTTCTATGTGTTGGTTGAATAGATGAATCTGAGATTGTGTGATGCATATCGTATAATCATACCCACCGATACTTGAGGTGACATTGGAGTATCTAGGTGACATTAGGGTTTTGGTTGATTTGTGTCTTAAGGTGTTATTCTAGTACGAACTCTAGGGATGTTTGTGACACTTATAGGAATAGCCCAACGGATTTTTAGAGCACGGTGGTGGATTTGTTTTATAGAAACTATTGATCTCTCATGCTTCACTTAGATTATTTTGAGAGTTTTAAATAGCATGGTAATTTGCTTAAATAATCCTAGTATGCTAGGCATCCAAGAATAGTAAAAACTTTCATATAGAGTATTGAATACCAAAAGAAGTTTGATGCTTGATGATTGTTTTGAGATATGGAGATGGTGATATTAGAGTCATGCTAGTTGAGTAGTTGTGAATTTGAGAAATACTTGTGTTGAAGTTTGTGATTCCCGTAGCATGCACATATGGTGAACCTTTATGTGATGAAGTCGGAGCATGATTTATTTATTGATTGTCCTCCTTATGAGTGGCGGTCGGGGACGAGTGATGGTCTTTTCCTACCAATCTATCCCCCTAGGAGCATGCGCGTGGTACTTTTGTTTCGATAACTAATAGATTTTTGCAATAAGTATGTGAGTTCTTTATGACTAATGTTGAGTCCATTTATTATACGCACTCTCACCCTTCCACCATTGCTAGCCTCTCCAATACCGCGCACCTTTCGCCGGTATCATACACCTACCATATCCTTCCTCAAAACAGCCACTATACCTATCTATCATGGCATTTCCATGGCCATTCCGAGATATATTGCCATGCAACTTTCCACCGTTCCGTTTATTATGACATGCTCCGTCATTATAATATTGCTATGAATGATCATGTAGTTGACACTGTATTTGTAGCAAAGCCACCGTTCATAATTCTTTCATAGATGTCACTCATGAGTCATTGCACATCCTGGTACACCGTCGGAGGCATTCATATAGAGTCATATTTTGTTCTAAGATTGAGTTGTAATTCTTGAGTTGTAAGTAAATAAAAGTGTGATGATCATCATTATTAGAGCACTGTCCCAGTGAGGAAAGGACGATGGAGACTATGATTCCCCCACAAGTCGTGATGAGACTCCGTACGAAAAAAAAGAGGCCAGAGAAGCCCAAATGAAAAAAGAGGCCATAAAAAAGAGAAGGCCCAAATAAAAAATAAAATAAATAAAAATAAAAAATGAGAGAAAAAGAGAGAAGGGGCAACGCTAATATCCTTTTACCACACTTGTGCTTCAAAGTAGCATCATAATCTTCATGATAGAGAGTCTCCTATGTTGTCACTTTCATATACTAGTGGGAATCTTTCATTATAGAACTTGGCTTGTATATTCCAATGATGGGCTTCCTCAAAATGCCCTAGGTCTTCGTGAGCACGCAAGTTGGATGCACACCCACTTAGTTTCTTTTGGTGAGCTTTCATACACTTATAGCTCTAGTGCATCCGTTGCATGGCAATCCCTACTCACTCACATTGATATCTATTAATGGGCATCTCCATAGCCCGTTGATACGCCTAGTTGATGTGAGACTATCTTCTCCTTTTTTGTCTTCTCCACAACCACCTTTATATTCCACCTATAGTGCTATGTCCATGGCTCACGCTCATGTATTGCGTGAAGATTGAAAGAGTTTAAGAACATTAAAAGTATGAAACAATTGCTTGGCTTGTCATCGGGGTTGTGCATGATTTAAATATTTTGTGTGGTGAAGATGGAGCATAGCCAAACTATATGATTTTGTAGGGATAGCTCTCTTTGGCCATGTTATTTTGAGAAGACATGATTACTTTGTTAGTATGCTTGAAGTATTATTATTTTTGTGTCAATATGAACTTTTATCTTGAATCTTTTGGATCTGAATATTCATGCCACAATTAAGAAGAATTACATTGAAATTGTGCCAAGTAGCACTCCGCATCAAAAATTCTATTTTTATCATTTACCTACTCGAGGACGAGCAGGAATTAAGTTTGGGGATGCTGATACGTCTCGAACGTATCTACAATTTTTGATTGCTCCATGCTATATTATCCACTGTTTTGAATGTTTATGGGCTTTATTATACACTTTTATATCATTTTTTGGGACTAACCTACTAACCCAGAGCCCAATGCCAGTTTCTGTTTTTACCTTGTTTTAGAATATCGCAGAAATGGAAAACCAAATGGAGTCCAATTGACCTGAAACTTCACGGAACTTATTTTTGGATCAGAAGAAGCCTAGAAGACTTGGAGTGCACATCAGGGGATCTACGAGCGGGCCACGAGGCAGGGGGCACGCCCACCCCCCTGGGCACGCCCCCCATCCTCGTGGGCCCCTCGTGGCTCCCCTGAGGTACTTCTTCCGCCTATATATCTCCATATACCCTAAAACGACCAGGGAGCACAATAGATCAGGAGTTCCGCCACCAGAAGCCTCCGTAGCCACCGAAAACAAATCTAGACCCGTTTCGGCACCCTGTTGGAGGGGGAAATCCCTCTCCGGTGGCCATCTTCATCATCCCGGTGCTCTCCATGACGAGGATGGAGTAGTTCTCCCTCGGGGCTGAGGGTATGTACCAGTAGCTATGTGTTTGATCTCTCTCTCTTCTCTCTCTCTCTCTCGTGTTCTTGAGGTGATACGATCTTGATGTATTGCGAGCTTTGCTATTATAGTTGGATCTTATGATGTTTTCTCCCCCCTCTACTCTCTTGTAATGGATTGAGTTTTCCCTTTGAAGTTATCTTATCGGATTGAGTCTTTAAAGATTTGAGAACACTTGATGTATGTCTTGCCATGTGTATCTGTGGTGACAATGGGATACCACGTGATTCACTTGATGTATGTTTTGGTGATGAACTTGCGGGTTCCACCCATGAACCTATGCATAGGGGTTGGCACATGTTTTCGTCGTGATTCTCCGGTAGAAACTTTGGGGCACTCTTTGAGGTTCTATGTGTTGGTTGAATAGATGAATCTGAGATTGTATGATGCATATCATATAATCATACCCACGGATACTTGAGGTGACATTGGAGTATCTAGGTGACATTAGGGTTTGGGTTGATTTGTGTCTTAAGGTGTTATTCTAGTATGAACTCTAGGGCTGTTTGTGACACTTATAGGAATAGCCCAACGGATTTTTGGAGCACGGTGGTGGATTTGTTTTATAGAAACTATTGATCTCTCATGCTTCACTTAGATTATTTTGAGAGTTTTAAATAGCATGGTAATTTTATTAAATAATCCTAATATGCTAGGCATCCAGGAATAGTAAAAACTTTCATATAGAGTATTGAATACTAAGAGAAGTTTGATGCTTGATGATTGTTGGAGATATGGAGATGGTGATTTTAGAGCCATGCTAGTTGAGTAGTTGTGAATTTGAGAAATACTTGTGTTGAAGTTTGTGATTCTCGTAGCATGCACGTATGGTGAACCGTTATGTGATGAAGTCGGCGCATGATTTATTTATTGATTGTCCTCCTTATGAGTGGCGGTCGGGGACGAGCGATGGTCTTTTCCTACCAATCTATCCCCCTAGGAGCATGCGCGTAGTACTTTTGTTTCGATAACTAATAGATTTTTGCAATAAGTATGTGAGTTCTTTATGACTAATGTTGAGTCCATGGATTATACGCACTCTCACCCTTCCACCATTGCTAGCCTCTCCAATACCGTGCACCTTTTGCCGGTATCACACACCTACCATATCCTTCCTCAAAACAGCCACCATACCTACCTATCATGGCATTTCCATAGCCATTCCGAGATATATTGCCATGCAACTTTCCACCGTTCCGTTTATTATGACACACTCCATCATTATCATATTTCTATGCATGATCATGTAGTTGACACTATATTTGTAGCAAAGCCACCGTTCATAATTCTTTCATACATGTCACTCATGAGTCATTGCACATCCCGGTACACCGCCGGAGGCATTCATATAGAGTCATATTTTGTTCTAAGAATCGAGTTGTAATTCTTGAGTTGTAAGTAAATAAAAGTGTGATGATCATCATTATTAGAGCACTGTCCCAGTGAGGAAAGGATGATGGAGACTATGATTTCCCCACAAGTCGGGATGAGACTCCAGACGAAAAAAAGAGGCCAAAGAAGCCCAAATAAAAAAAGAGGCCATAAAAAAAGAGAAGGCCCAAATAAAAAATAAAATAAATAAAAATAAAAAATGAGAGAAAAAGAGAGAAGGGGCAACGCTAATATCCTTTTACCACACTTGTGCTTCAAAGTAGCACCATAATCTTCATGATAGAGAGTCTCCTATGTTGTCACTTTCATATACTAGTGGGAATCTTTCATTATAGAACTTGGCTTGTATATTCCAATGATGGGCTTCCTTAAAATGCCCTAGGTCTTCGTGAGCAAGCAAGTTGGATGCACACCCACTTAGTTTCTTTTGTTGAGCTTTCATACACTTATAGCTCTAGTGCATCCGTTGCATGGCAATCCCTACTCACTCACATTGATATCTATTAATGGGCATCTCCATAGCCTATTGATACGCCTAGTTGATGTGAGACTATCTTCTCCTTTTTTGTCTTCTCCACAACCACCATAAAATTCCACCTATAGTGCTATGTCCATGGCTCACGCTCATGTATTGCATGAAGATTGAAAAAGTTAGAGAACATTAAAAGTATGAAACAATTGCTTCGCTTGTCATCGGGGTTGTGCATGATTTAAATATTTTGTGTAGTGAAGATGGAGCATAGCCAGACTATATGATTTTGTAGGGATAGCTTTCTTTGGCCATGTTATTTTGAGAAGACATGATTACTTTGTTAGTATGCTTGAAGTATTATTATTTTTGTGTCAATATGAACTTTTATCTTGAATCTTTCAGATCTGAATATTCATGCCACAATTAAGAAGAATTACATTGAAATTGTGCCAAGTAACACTCCGCATCAAAAATTCTATTTTTATCATTTACCTACTCGAGGACGAGCAGGAATTAAGCTTGGGGATGCTGATACGTCTCCGACGTATCTACAATTTTGATTGTTCCATGCTATATTATCCACTATTTTGAATGTTTATGGGCTTTATTATACAGTTTTATATCATTTTTGGGACTAACCTATTAACCTAGAACCCAGTGCCAGTTTCTGTTTTTACCTTGTTTTAGAATATCGCATAAATGGAAAACCAAACGGACTCCAATTGACCTGAAACTTCACGGAACTTATTTTTGGATCAGAAGAAGTCCAGAAGACTTGGAGTGCACATCAGGGGATCTACGAGGAGGCCACGAGGCAGGGGGCGCGCTGTAAGTGCATTTAGTGTCACCCCTGCTTGGTTTTGGAGTATTAACGACAAACCTAGTTGAGGGACTAATGTGTTTGTGAGAATTGCAGGATAACACAGGTAGAAGTCCCTAATTGGTTCAGTTTTCCTACCAGAGATGACCCCTAAAAAGGTATGAAGACATTGAAGTCAAAGGTGGTATGTGAAGACATTCACATTGAAGACTATGACAAGAGAAGACATCGCGTGAAGACTATGGAGCGCGAAGACTTAGCAGTTTCGTCGTTCTGTGTTTTTCTTTGTTGAGTCATAGGAACCACCGCACTGTTAAGTGGGGTCCAAGTGAACCAGTCAGAATGACTGAAGTGATGCTTAACCAAAATCCTATGTCTTCGAGTGAAGACTATGAGAGCAAATCTTGTCCAGAGTTGGATAAGTAAGCTTTGCTTGTAGCCCAAGTAAAGTTGTCGTGTGTGTTTGAAATCTGATCGTTGGAACACGTGTCAGTTCCTTAGTGACCGAGGGTCATTTCGGACAAATCAGGTCGGGTTGCCTAGTGGCTATAAATAGCCCACCCCCTACAACCATAAATGGTTGGCTGCTCAGAGTTAGTATACGGCTTTTGTCGTTTGAGAGCAACCCACCTCGAAGCCTTTGAGAGAGAATTCCTTGCGAGGATAAATCCCTAACCACCCAAAGCCAAAGAGAGTTAGGCATCACTAAAGTCTTCCTGTCTATGTGATCTGAAGACTTATTACACTTGAGGAATGTGAATCCTCCAGCCGGTTAGGCGTCGTGTTCTGAGCATCCAAGAGTCATTGTGGATCGCCGGTGAACGAAGTCTGTGAAGGTTTGGAAGTCTACCTTGAAGACTTACCAGAGTGATTGGGCAAGGACTAGGTGTCCTCAGCTCAAGGGGAATAAGGTGAAGACGTGGTCTTCTGAGTTGAATCTCAGCCTCCCTAACTAGACATATAGTTGTCACAGCAACTGGAACTGGTCCAACAAATCATTGTCTTCAATGAGTCACTAGTTTCATCCTTCCCATTCCTTTACTTGCTGTTGGCCCTGGTGAAGTCATTGCATGATTGCACTATCTTTTGTCTTCATTGAGTGAATGCTTGTTCTGATTGGCTTCACTATATCTTCCTACCTGATCTTTACTGCCTAGTTGCTATTAGTGATTGTGCTTTCACTTCATTGAATACTTGACTATGGTTTGCCTAGTGTAGTCTACCTTCCGATGCATGGTAATAGGTTTATTTCTATCGTTTGTCTTCGAAACTTCCATGTTTTGAAGACTTTCATAAAAATTGCCTATTCACCCCCCCCCCCTCTAGTCGATCACTAGCACTTTCAATTGGTATCAGAGCGAGGTACTCCCTTGTTCTGTGTGATTCGGTTTAACCACCTGGAGTTTTAGCTATGTCGACTGCAGGGATAATCAAAGTCTCCGATGCGTGCCCAGTCTTTGATGGAACTGAATATCCCTACTGGAAGAATAAGATGTGCATGCATCTTGAAGCCATTGATGTCGACCTATGGTTTGTCGTCAAGAATGGCATTCCCAAGGCTGGTGAAGGTGTCGCCGCTGCTGATGTCAAGAAGTTCGTTCAACTGGACTCCACTGCCAAGAACATCATCTGCGGTCATCTGACCAAACGATAGTATGGCCGCGTGAGTGCTTTGGAAACATCTAAGCTAGTCTGGGACTGGCTCTCCAAGATCAACGAAGGCGTCTCAACCCAGAGAGATCAGAGAATCGGTGTCCTTCACAACCGCTTCAAGAGAAATGACAATGAGAATGTTCAGCTCACGTTTGATCGACTCACTGACATCACAAATGAGCTTCAAGCCCTCGGCGCCACTGAGATCACCAAGCAAGAAGTTGTCAAGACACTCCTGAGATCACTGGACAGCTCGTTTGACACCCTAGCCCTGATGATTCAAGAACGCCCTGACTTCAAAACACTCGATCCGTCTGACATACTTGAGAGGCTCAACACACACGAGTTTCAGCTTTCTGAGAAAAGAGACATCTACGGTCCCAACTATGGGAGAACTCGTGCCTTGAAGGCAAAAGTTGTCTCCTCATCTGAAGAAGAGTCTGACAGCAGTTCTGATGATCCTGAAGACATTGGAAAGGAGCTTGCTATGCTTGTGAAGAAGTTCCAAAAATTCACCAAGAAGAAAGGCTTCAGAAAGTCCTCACGATCAAGCGCAAGGAATGATGAAGCTTCTGCTCATGACTACAAGAATAGAACATGCCACAAGTGCAAGAAACCTGGCCACTACATCTCTGAGTGTCCGCAGTGGGACAATGAGAACAAGAAGAAAAAGAAGAGCAAGGAGTATGATTCTGATGACAAGAATAAGAAATACTCAAAGTCTTCTTCCAAGTCCTCCTCAAAGTCTTCATCACACAAGAAGAGCTCATCTGGCAAGGCACGTGCGTTTGTTCGCAAGGAAATGGATTCAGAGGAGGGTCCGCTTCCGAGGAGGCGGAGGTGGAGTCTAAGGAGGAGTCCGATTCTGGCGTTGCGAGTCTGGCTACGGCATACGTTGCCAAGTCCATCTTCAACACTGAAGACAATGAATCCGTCACCAACACTGATGCAAATGACAAGGACTACTCCGCTCCTACCTACTGATTCATGGCACGCGGTGCCAAGGTAAACACACACACTACTCACTATCAAAATTCCAATGAAGATGACTCTGATTGTGGTTCCAAACCCAGCTACAAAACACTTGCTAAAATTGCAACTGAACAACAGAAAGCTATGGAACATATTCAAAAACTATTAGACAAAAGCAATGACCTGTTAGACGCTGAAATGACTCGATCTCAGTCCTTAATTGAAGACATAAAAAATCTTCGAGTTAAGTATGAGGAACTTGAAAGTCGTCATGAAACACTCTGAACAACTCATGAAAAGCTTTCCTATGATTATCTTCAAAGGAAGCAAGATCTTGAGAAATTGAGAGCGGCTCATGAAGATCTTCAAAAGAAAAACGAGTCACTTCGCGCCAAACAGATCAGTTCCGCTCAGGAAGGATTTGAACCACCATGTCTTAAATGTATTGAGCGTGACAATGCTACTTCTGTTGTTGGTTGTTCTACTGCTGCTACTATTGCAATATCTTCAATGTTGATGTGCCAACTAACCCCTCTGCTGAGGATGCCACTGCTATTGCTGATGAGAATGCTAGGTTGAAGACATTGCTTGAAACAGGGATGTTCAAAAGCCTCAAAGGGCATCAGACACTATGTGATGTCCTCAAAAGGCAGATCCTGAACCGAAACCCTAGGAAAGAGGGTGTTGGGTTCGAAAGGAAAATGATGGCTCTTACTGGAAACCTGAGCAGTACCCCAAAACCACATGGGTTGCTGCAAAGGGTCCTTTAGTGGATCCATCCACCCTATCTGGCTTCACTTGTGCTAATCCCACTGTTATTGATGAATCCTTTGATGCAAACTATAAACTGTTTAAGAATCAGAAGGGTGAAGTGTTTGCCAAGTATATTGGTACCAACTGCAGGAATGGACCGCCTATGAAGAAGGTCTGGGTGCCAAAAAGGTATTTGGAGAATCTTCCTGTGAATGTCGTCATGACACCACAAGTGAAGAATACAAACCCTAGACCACATGCTTCATACGGTCCAAAGGCTTCATATAGACAGAGGACTCACCTGAGTCACACTAACGCAAATGTTTTGCAGGGAAGCCATACTCAGGCCTATGAATATGAGCGTGTTTCATCAAACCGCCATGTTCATAAGACAAAGAACTATTCTGGTTATTCTTATGAGTATTATTGTCCCCCTGCAAGATTTTTGGCTAGGGCTCCAAAGCCAAAGTTCTCAGATGCTGCACTTAGACTCATTGCTTCAAAGCCACCCTTGAAGATGTGGGTGGCTAAGAAAGCTTAACTCTCTTTTGCAGGGAAAGGTCTCCAGCCGAAAACCAAAATCGTCTGAAGCTATTGCTGGGGACCTTAAACATCTTGTAGGGCGCAAGATCAAATGCCCAAATGGTCTTATTATGTATTTTGTTCCTGGGTCGCTTGCTACTTGCCCTATCAGCCCTAACCTAGATCTAAGCTTTCATAATCCACTTGCTCGTCAAATGTTTTTGCTTCACAACTCTCTTCATGAAGCCTATCCCCCTAACTGCACTGTAGGGTACGACACCTGCTGCTTCAGAATGGATTATTGATAGTGGGTGTACTAATCACATGACTGGCAAGCGAAGTCTTCTTATGGACTCAACCTTATGTCCATATGACAAAAGTCACATCACATTTGCTGACACTGGTAAAAGTAAGGTATTGGGTCTAGGTAGAGTTGCAATCTCAAAGGATCAACACATGGATAAAGTCATGCTTGTTGAATCCCTTGGTTTTAACTTAATGTATGTCTCAATGCTTTGCGATTTAAACATGATTGTGATGTTTGGAAAATACCGTTGCCTTGTTCTAATGGAATCTGACAAGTCTCTAGTGTCTGAAGGGTATCGGAAAGATGATTTGTACGTGGTAGATTTCTCAGAAGGACCACAACTTGTCGTGTGTCTTCTAGCAAAAGCTTCAGAATACTAGCTCTGGAATCGGAGGCTAGGGCATGCTGGCATGAGGAACTTGCACACTCTTGCAAGAAAGAAGCATGTCATAGGCATCGAGGGCGTCAAGTTCAAGAAGGATCACTTATGCGGTGTCTATGAAGCAGGAAAGATGACGAGGGCCAAGCATCCCTCGAAGACAATCATGACAATGACTCAACCCTTCGAACTACTCCACATGGACCTTTTCGGTCCCACTCATTACTCAACTCTTACTACTACTACTTGTATCTATGGCTTTGTCATTGTTGATGATTATTCAAGATATACTTGGGTGCATATAATCCTCTACAAGACTGAAGTGCAGGATTGCTTCAGACGCTTCGCCAATCGAGCCATGAACAACTATGGTGTCAAGATAAAGCACATCAGAAGTGACAATGCACTGAATTCAAGAACACTGGGCTAGATACATATCTTGATACTTTGGGTATCACACATGAATTCTCAGCTCCGTACACGCCATAGCAGAATGGCGTTGTCGAATGCAAGAACAGAGCACTTATTGAGATGGCTCGGACGTTGCTTGATGAATACAAGACTCCAAGAAAATTCTGGCCTGAAGCCATTGATACTGCATGCCATATCATCAACCGTGTTTATCTTCACAAGCTTCTGAACAAGACATCCTATGAGCTCCTTACTGGCAAGAAGGCAAATGTCAGTTACTTCAGAGTATTTGGTGTCAGGTGCTGGATCAAGGATCCACATCACACTTCAAAATTTGCACCAAAAGCACATGAAGGTTTTATGCTTGGATATGGAAAGGATTCGCACTCCTACAGAGTCTTCAACCTCTTTCACTATAAAGTGGTTGAAACTGTGGATGTGCGGTTTGATGAGACTAACGGCTCGCAAAGAGAGCACCTGCCAAATGTGCTAGATGAAGTTCCATCCAGTGAATCAATCAAACTTATGGGAACTGGAGAAATCATACCATCTGAAGCTCAGCCCGAAGAGGAACTTATCATCTCCGCACCTGATCAACCTGAAGACAATGCTCAGCTTGAAGACAATCCTTCTAACGATGAAAATGATCAGCAAGAGCAAAATCTTCATCCTGTACATCCTCGTGTTGCAAATGAAGTACAGATTGAGAGAATAATTGATAACATCAATGCACCAGGTCCACTCACTCGTTCAAGGGCAACACAGCTAGCTAATTTCTGTGGGCACATCGCATTCGTATCAATATCTGAACCCAAGAAAGTTGATGAAGCCTTCATGGAGCCTGAATGGATTCAAGCTATGCAAGAAGAGCTTCAGCAATTTGAACTGAAAAATGTATGGGAACTGGTTAAGCGTCCTGATCCTGGCAAGCACAATATAATAGGCACCAAATGGATATATTGCAACAAGCAAGATGAGCATGGTCAAGTTGTCAGAAACAAAGCTCGTCTCGTTGCTCAAGGATACACTCAAGTTGAAGGGATTGACTTCGATGAAACATTTGCTCCTGTGGCTAGACTTGAAGCCATGCGCATACTGCTGGCCTATGCAAATCATCATAACATTCTTCTGCATCAAATGGATGTGAAGAGCGCTTTTCTCAATGTCAAGATTGACAAAGAAGTGTATGTTGCACAACCGCCTGGCTTTGAAGATCCAAAACATCCTGATATGGTGTACAAGCTCAACAAGGCACTGTATGGCCTCAAACAAGCCCCTAGGGCTTGGTATGACACACTCAAAGACTTCCTGAAGAGCAAAGGCTTCAAACCTGGTTCCCTCGACCCCACTCTCTTCACGAAGACATATGATGGTGAACTGTTTGTGTGCCAAATATATGTGGATGACATTATCTTTGGCTGCACCAATCAGAAATACACTAATGAGTTTGCATATATGATGCAAGAGCAATATCAGATGTCCATGATGGGAGAGCTAAAGTTCTTCCTTGGTCTTCAAATACGTCAGCAACGCAACGACATCTTTATATCTCAAGAGAAATACCTCAAAGATTGCCTGAAGAAATTTGGAATGCAAGATTGCAAAGGCTACACGACGCCAATGCCAGCCAAACATCATCTGGGTCCCGACGATAATGGTAAAGAGTTTGATCAAAAGGTATATCGCTCCATGATTGGTTCCTTGCTTTATTTATGTGCATCTAGGCCAGATATCATGCTTAGTGTTTGCATGTGTGCCCGGTTCCAAGCGGCACCAAAGGAATCGCATCACTTAGCTGTGAAGCGAATTCTCAGATATTTGGCTCACACCCCAACACTAGGATTATGGTATCCAAAGGGCTCAGAGTTTGATCTAGTTGGATTCTCGGATGCTGATTATGCTGGTGACAAGGTGGATCGCAAGTCTACATCAGGAACATGTCATTTTCTAGGACGATCACTTGTATGTTGGTCTTCAAAGAAGCAGAACTATGTATCTCTCTCCACTACTGAATCTGAATACATTGCTGCTGGATCTTGCTGCGCTCAACTTCTATGGATGAAGCAAACACTCAAAGACTATGGCATCCACCTGAAGCAAGTGCCACTCTACTGCGACAACGAAAGCGCCATCAAGATTGCCAACAACCCAGTTCAGCACTCGAAGACAAAGCACATTGAAATTCGTCATCACTTTCTCAGAGATCATGTTGTGAAGGAAGATATTGATATCATACACGTCAACACTGAAGAGCAATTGACAGATATCTTCACCAAGCCCTTGGATGAGAAGAGGTTTTGCAAGTTACGGTGTGAGCTAAATATCTTGGAATCCTCAAATGTCCTGTGATCAGGCACACATCCTAACACTTATGCATGTTGATGACTTAGATGTGCAACACACGAAGTAAAGTATATCTTCAATAAATGAAGACTTACATTCTGAGTGTGAATACATTAACGTGGAATTTGACTTCGGAGCGCCACGATAATTGTGCGCTGTGTCTAGGTCTAATACTTCCTATACGGTGGGTAACGCTACCACCAAATTCTTCTGTTGAAGTGTTTTACCCATGGCGTTACATTTGCTATGTCTTCACATTTGGTTTGTCTTCATTTTCAACTTGTCTTAATGATTATCTTCACTATGTTGATATGATTGTCTTCTGGTATATACTGATTTGGTTTGGTTTCTGTCCTCTACAGCATTCACTTATAGCTATGGCTTCTTGATGAATATTTTGAACTAAGTGAATGTGATCGGACCCTAACCCCTCTATGCTTCTTTCCTAAGTCTATTTATCCAAATCATATGCATTCTATTGACACTGTCAAATGTCTTCTCTGCATCCATGTCAGCAGAAGACACAAAGACAAACATTAATCCGTTTTCAATGCTAAATCCTTTCACCTGAAACCCGGAGAAGTGGGAACGACCACCCGACAATCCAGGCGTGCGTGGGAACGTGGAATAACCTCCGATGTGTTGCATGATAGCCACGTGTCCCTTAGATGTGAATCGCCGGGGGCACTTGTGTAATAACTCTGTGCCGTCACTATCCCTATAAATACACGCCTCACCACAGTCATTATCCTTTCTTCCACTCTCGCACAAACCCTAGCGCCACCGCTAACCCTCAACGACGCCGGCACCGAAGCGCTTAGCTGCCGCGACCTCACTGACGCCGTCTTCACGCTGGCCGCGGACATCGTCTTCTCCGCTGTCGCTGTAGGTGTCCTCCATCGCCAAGTTAGGGCACGGGCGATCGAACTTCTCGGCCTCCTCTCCCACTCCGTCTAGCAGTTCTTCGTGTGGTAAATAAAACTTCCTTTTTATGGCCCCCTTTGATCCTATAGATTCATCACTTTCTACCACAAGAAGTTTCTATTCACATAAGTTGGATCTATTTCATACTGGATCTCATAATATGCCTAGTATATTCACTTATGCTTCACAAAGAAGTTAGATTCCTCACTTGTACTTATTCGTGGATTCGTACAAATCTGGAACCAACTCTCTATCTATGAGTGAATGTCTTTGCACTATGAGGTCAATGTCTTCTAAACTGATTTATCTTCAAAATCTTCTGAGAATGCATATGACCTCTTCCCCTTCCTTTGCACCTTAATGCTGTCACAGGTACATGTCCGTGGGAGAATCCCTTGGTTCTCATAGTCTGCATTCGTTTGCAGAATTCTTACAGCATCACATTAACTCTCCCGAAGCCAGTTCCTGTTTGACCAGAAGCGGAAGCCTTTGAAGCCTTTAAACGTGTTGAAGCCCTTGAGTTTAAGCTTCATGGCACCAGAGAAACCTACAATAAAGGGTGGCAGACAGCGTCGTGGCAACACCTCAAGAGATTTGCCTCCTGACCTCTATGAGCTGTACAAGACAGATCCAGAGGAGGACTATAATCAGTGAAAAACTCGAATCCAATTGATTCAAAGATATTGGGCAGAACAGTGGTTCAAGTACAGGTTCGTGACCCAGGAGTATGCTGAGAAGAATGCCATCAAACGACCATGGGGAGACATTCTATACAGAAATCTTCAACCCCAGTCCAGGGATGAAGCCATTGAACAAGGCTTCTATCCTTGCATGGTTCGTGGACCGTAGCCTGTGGATGCAGACCCATATTCATTACTGTGGTGCCGCGATGATAATCTATTCAAGCGCAACCTTTAGTTTGCCAGGAACTCGGCCAAAGAGAAGAAGAATTCACGAGGCTTAGACTTCAATCCAGGCCCCTCTGCTCCTCGTGCTGATGGCACACGCGAACCTAAACCCAATCTTGTTGGGCCCTTCTACAACCTGGAAGGTCTCATCACTCATATCATGGTTCAAGGGACAGTCGTGGATGAGCCTGCAGATGACGCTGAATCTGATGAAGCGCCTGCACCGCTGAAGCCAAAGAAACTGAAGAAGCCTAAAGCTTCAAAGCCTGCTCCTGCACCAAAGGTCTTACAGGCAAAGCCTCTGGCCACTGCACCTTCTGAACACAGTGTGGAGTCTGAAGATTTTTCACGCATCTCCAAGCCCTCGAGAGTGAAGATGCCCTTGCAACCCTCCAACCAAGAACTGACTGCTGCTGCTATTCTACTCAATGACGCCATTGATTTATCCAGCGATGAAGATCTTGCAGTTGACGCTCTTGAGCAACTGATTAAGAGCAAAGAAGAAGGAGAAATCTTTAATGATTTGCCTCTCTTTGACGTAGCAATCCTCCACAACCTCATTGATGAGTGGTTTGAAACCCCCAATCTCAGCTTTGATGATCTGCAACTTCCAATTGGCCTCAGCATCGCTTTCACTGGCGCCATTGCTTCTGAGCTAGCTCTAGCTCAGCGCATCATTGAACTGAAGCAAAAGATCGACTATGAGAAAGCTCAGTTCAAGAAGCACATGGCCAAGCTTAGCGTGCAAGATGTGAAAAACTTCAAGATTATGTTGCACGAGCTCAAGGAAGCCTTTCTCAAGAAACGTGAAGAAGCTAAAGGGTCTCGTGAGCGCATGAAGAGTCTGGCTGACAAGTGCGTGCAAGCCTACAATGAAGCTGAGAAGCGCAAGGCTCTTGGGCGTCCTGGTATCGACCCCAGAATGGCGGCCAAGCCAAAGAAGAAGAAGCCAGTTGTGGCCAAACCCGAAGCAACAAGGCAGGAAGCACATCCCATTGTCTTCCCTGCCAGTATGACAGGTTTGAAGCCTAAGGTCCCCACAGTGCCTTCAGAACTAAAGAAGACAAGGGCTGCCGAGGCTGAAGCCAGAAAGAGGAAAAATGAAGCTTCTGATGCCGCTCCCTCCAAGAAGAAGCGCAAAACCAAGAAATATCAGGCTGCTCCCACAGAGCCCCTTGTTGTCGAGCCCATCTCGGTTGCTCGTCCTGTCTCTTCGCATCAAGAATGACGGATGATAGTTCATGAGCCTGCTTCCACAGAGGCTCCTAAAGCTGAAGACATTCCAGCAGTTGACCCCACCGCTGCTTAAGACATTGGTCACCATGACAATGTTGAAGATGATGAAGTCCTTCCTCAGATCGAGCACCAATTGTTATCATCGCCTGTGCTCACGCACAGCGAACTCATCAGCATTGGTCGTCATCGTGGGCTGATCACCCACAGAGACAGGACACTCCAAGCTCTCCCCAACCACAAGCTACCACAATAGTGCAAAATGATGATGACTTTGAGGCCCCACATGCTCCATCTCCACAAGCGTCGCTCACATTACGCAGGCTTCGCAAAGGACCCCGGCCCCAAGTCACTCCCACAATGCACGTGTCTGAATCCGAAGCCAAAATGGCTGAAGATGTTCCAGCTGCATCAGCCGATGAAGAAGATGATGAAGAAGAAGCCCCAAGAGTTACTAGAGTTGCTACACCCCCGTCTCACCAAGATGTTGTTCTCGAGGAGAACGTGACCGACCCTCCAGCTTCTGAAGTGGAGGTTCACAACCCTGAGGCGGCCACCAACATCACTGCTGACGCCAATGACGTTGTCATGGTTGAAGCCAATATGGCGCCAGAAGCCAATGAGGCACCAGAAGTCAATACTGCAACACCTGAAAGTCAATGCTGCAGCACCTGAGGTCCAAGCACCTGAAGCACATGTGGTCCCTGAAGCCCATGAAGACAATGCCAATGCCCATGTTCCCCCTCCAAGACCTCACACAATGGAGCTGGCATTTGATCGTGGTCAGCCAGTTATGGTTCGATGGCCCATTCTGACTCCTCCGCCTGTTGCTGGTCCACAATTTGAGTACCACGTCGAGCACAGGCCGCAAGTTCAAAATCCCAAGCCAAGACTTCCACGATTCCCAGGCACTGCCACTTCACCTGGGGTCTTCAATGCAAATGTCTTCGTGGCGCATAATACCTTCTTCAACAGCTCCAAGAACCCCTATACAAGACCGTGCATTTCCTCAGATCAGTTCTGGAGCTATCAGCAGTGCAGCTACTATTCCTGTGTCCTATACAATCAAGGGCACATATTCCCACATATGCGCCTCGACTCTGAAGCTATAGCTGGTCTGCCCTGCCTCGAAGAAGCATTGGACTGTTTCCGAGATGCTGGTCTGTTGCAGTTCGTCACTGACAAGGAGCACTGGAACGAAGAATTGCTGCTTCAATTCTATGCCGCTCTTCATATTCGAGGCTACAACAGGGATCCGAAGACTTGGGTCCTTGAGTGGATGATAGGCAATGTCCATCATGAAGCTAAAGCTCTTGATATCATTGAGCTCATAGGTCTGCCCACTCCTGGTGAATACTATGAACCAGGTTGTCAACAACATCAAAATGCCTTGGAAAGCATCTTTCAGAAGCCATAACCCAACATGAGTCAAATGCTGAGCATGACGAAGCCTCTGCATCATGACGCTGAATACCCATCCGAGTTCTTTGTTGAACACCTAGAGTACCTGCCTCGCACCATTTACCACATCATCAGGAAGACTCTATGGCCTGTCAAAGGACACTCATCTACAGCGAAGCTTGAAGGAGCAATGAAGACTTTGGTTTTCTATATCTTCAATGGCATCAGCTTCAATGCTCAAGACTTCTTCATCAGGCAGTTGGCTGCGTGTGGCTCTGACATCTTTGGGTTGAAATTCTATGCTCCATGGGTCATGCGTCTGATAAAGCGTCACTCAGCTTTCAACTATCAGTTGTCTACACGCAATCATCTTATATTATTGCCCGAGGTTGATCTATCATTTGAAGCCATTTACCCAGAGCCTGCTAAGGATCCCATTTATCTTCACAATGCTGATCACCAAAGCTTCACTTGGCCCATTGAAGGGATTCCAGCCATTTCTCGTGTTTATCCTCTGGCTGGAAACACACGTGTCCCTCGTGCTCAAACTGATGTCACTGGTAGCACCATTGCGCAAAGGCCTCAAAGACGATCTCGTGTCCTCAATGACCGAGAGCTTCTCGTCGCGCTGCATCAGAAACAGGACAAACATCATGACTGGCTTAAGCGTCAGATGCAAAGCCTCTTGGTGGATGTCAACCGCATTCGCAATCTTGCCACCAAGAATGCCTTTGTCACTCATGAAACCTATCGGAGGTCATGGAAGAGTTTGACCCTACTGAGTGCTAAAGCTGATCTGCATAACGATGGCTTCATCGAACGCTTCAAGTTTGACTCAACTCCTCCCAGAAATGCTCACTTGTGTCGGAATCCCTCACTTGAAGACTCTGAATACTCGTCCTCAGCTGCGACCGTAAATGCCAGAGTCATCGATAACCAAGATTATGCAACTTCACCTCCTCCACCTTCAACGTGAATTGACACTGCACCAAGTTCGTCTGCACCGCCAACCAATACCGACGACCCTGCTGCTTCACCAACTCCTCAAGGGAATGAGTAGGTGCTCTATGTCTTCAAACCTTTTTGGTCCTTACTGACAAAAGGGGGAGAAGCATATGAGTTTGATAGTCTTCAAGCGGGTCCATATGGGTGGTGGTTTTATATTTTGCCTAGTGTTTACAACTCTCGCTTTCTGATACATTTGGTTCTTTGAGTTGTAACACTTAAACTAGATGGTCGTCTGCTACTTATTTGCTATTCTGTGATGCGATGATAAATTCCGCATGTGCGATGATAACTTCCACACTTAGGTCATTCTGCAGATGTCCATTTTTCATTATGCATGTCATTATCTTCACATACTTTTCATGCATGATGAATTGTCATCATAAGTTGAAGAGGATCTCCACAAGTACAACCTGCCATGTGCATTTGCATACCAAAAGCAAATTACTTATATGCACATCTTCAGGGGGAGCCTTTGCCACTTATGAAGACAATCCCCTATCCTTTACAATTTCACATACTTTATTCCCCGTTGAAAACTTCAACTAGTTTGTCATCAATCACCAAAAAGGGGGAGATTGTAAGTGCATCTACTGCCATCCCTGGTTGGTTTTGGAGTATTGACGACAAACCTAGTTGAGGGACTAATGTGTTTGTGAGAATTGCAGGATAACACGGGTAAAAGTCCATCATTGATTCGGTTTTCCTACCAGAGATGACCCCTAAAAATGTATGAAGACATTGAAGTCAAAGGTGGTATGTGAAGACATTCACATTGAAGACTATGACAAGAGAAGACATCGCGTGAAGACTATGGAGCACGAAGACTTAGCAGTTTCACCGTTCTGTGTTTTTCTTTGTTGAGTCATAGGAACCACCGCACTGTTAAGTGGGGTCCAAGTGAACCAGCCAGAATGACTGAAGTGATGCTTAACGAAAATCCTATGTCTTCGAGTGAAGACTATGAGAGAAAATCTTGTCCAGAGTTGGATAAGTCAGCTTTGCTTGTAGCCCAAGTAAAGTTGCCGTGTGTGTTCGAAATCTGACCGTTGGAACACATGTCAGTTCCTTAGTGACCGAGGGTCATTTCGGACAAATCAGGCCAGGTTGCCTAGTGGCTATAAATAGCCCACCCCCTACAACCATAAACGGTTGGCTGCTCAGAGTTACTATACGGCTTTTGTCGTTTGAGAGCAACCCACCTCGAAGCCTTTGAGAGAGAATTCCTTGCGAGGATAAAGCCCTAACCACCCAAAGCCAAAGAGAGTTAGGCAACACTGAAGTCTTCCTGTCTGTGTGATCTGAAGACTTATTACACTTGAGGACTATGAATCCTCCAGCCGGTTAGGCGTCGCGTTTTGAGCATCCAAGAGTCATTCTGGATCGCCGGTGAACGAAGTCTGTGAAGCTTTGGAAGTCTACCTTGAAGACTTACCAGAGTGATTGGGCAAGGATTGGGTGTCCTCATCTCAAGGGGAATAAGGTGAAGACGTGGTCTTCTGAGTTGAATCTCAGCCTCCCTAACTAGACGTACAGTTGTCACAGAAACTGGAACTGGTCCAACAAATCATTGTCTTCAATGAGTCACTGGTTTCATCCTTCCCATTCCTTTACTTACTGGTGGCCCTGGTGAAGTCATTGCATGATTGCACTATCTTTTGTCTTCATTGAGTGACTGCTTGTTCTGATTGGCTTCACTATATCTTCCTACCTGATCTTTACTGCCTAGCTGCTATTAGTCATTGTGCTTTCACTTCATTGAATACTTGACTATGGTTTGCCTAGTGTAGTCTACCTTCCGCCGCATGGTAATAGGTTTATTTCTATCATTTGTCTTTGAAACTTCCATGTTTTGAAGACTTTCATAAAAATCTCCTATTCACCCCCCCTCTAGTCGATCACTAGCACTTTCACGCGCCTACCCCCCTGGGCGCGCCCTCCACCCTCGTGGGCCCCTCGTGGCTCCCCTGACGTACTTCTTCCGCCTATATATCTCCATATACCCTAAAACGACCAGGGAGCACAATAGATCGGGAGTTCCGCCACCAGAAGCCTCTGTAGCCACCGAAAACAAATCTAGACTCGTTCCGGCACCCTGCCGGAGGGGGAAATCCCTCTCCAGAGGCCATCTTCATCATCCCGGTGCTCTCCAGGACGAGGAGGGAGTAGTTCTCCCTTGGGGCTGAGGGTATGTACCAGTAGCTATGTGTTTGATCTCTCTCTCTCTCTCTCGTGTTCTTGAGGTGATACAATCTTGATGTATCGCGAGCTTTGCTATTATAGTTGGATCTTCTGATGTTTTCTCCCCCCTATACTCTCTTGTAATGGATTGAGTTTTCCCTTTGAAGTTATCTTATCGGATTGAGTCTTTAAAGATTTGAGAACACTTGATGTATGTCTTGCCATGCGTATCTGTGGTGACAATGGGATACCATGTGATTCACTTGATGTATGTTTTGGTGATCAACTTGAGGGTTCCGCCCATGAACCTATGCATAGGGGTTGGCACACGTTTTCGTCGTGATTCTCCGTAGAAACTTTGGGGCACTCTTTGAGGTTCTATGTGTTGGTTGAATAGATGAATCTGAGATTGTGTGATGCATATCATATAATCATACCCACGGATACTTGAGGTGACATTGGAGTATCTAGGTGACATTAGGGTTTTGGTTGATTTGTGTCTTAAGGTGTTATTCTAGTATGAATTCTAGGGCTGTTTGTGACACTTATAGGAATAGCCCAACGGATTTTTAGAGCACGGTGGTGGATTTGTTTTATAGAAACTATTGATCTCTCATGCTTCACTTTGATTATTTTGAGAGTTTGAAATAGCATGGTAATTTTCTTAAATAATCCTAATATTCTAGGCATCCAAGAATAGTAAAAACTTTCATATAGAGTATTGAATACTAAGAGAAGTTTGATGCTTGATGATTGTTTTGAGATATGGAGATGGTGATATTAGAGTCATGCTAGTTGAGTAGTTGTGAATTTGAGAAATACATGTATTGAAGTTTGTGATTCCCGTAGCATGCATGTATCGTGAACCGTTATGTGATGAAGTCGCAGCATGATTTATTTATTGATTGTCCTCCTTATGAGTGGCGGTCGGGGACGAGCGATGGTCTTTTCCTACCAATCTATCCCCCTAGGAGCATGCGTGTAGTACTTTTGTTTTGATAACTAATAGATTTTTGCAATAAGTATGTGAGTTCTTTATGACTAATGTTGAGTCCATGGATTATACGCACTCTCACACTTCCACCATTGCTAGCCTCTCCAATACCGCGCACCTTTCGCCTGTATCATACACCTACCATATCCTTCCTCAAAACAGCCACCATACCTACCTATCATGGCATTTCCATAGCCATTCCGAGATATATTGCCATGCAACTTTCCATCATTCCGTTTATTATGACACGCTCCATCATTATCATATTGCTATGCATGATCATGTAGTTGACACTGTATTTGTGGCAAAGCCACCGTTCATAACTCTTTCATACATGTCACTCATGAGTCATTGCACATCCCGGTACACCGCCGGAGGCATTCATATAGAGTCATATTTTGTTCTAAGAATCGAGTTGTAATTCTTGAGTTGTAAGTAAATAAAAGTGTGATGATTATCATTATTAGAGCACTGTCCCAGTGAGGAAAGGATGATGGAGACTATGATTCCCCCACAAGTCGGGATGAGACCCCGGACGAAAAAAAAAGAAGACAAAGAAGCCCAAATAAAAAAAGAGGCCATGAAAAAAAGAGAAGGCCCAAATAAAAAATAAAATAAATAAAAATAAAAAATGATAGAAAAAGAGAGAAGGGGCAACGCTAATATCCTTTTACCACACTTGTGCTTCAAAGTAGCACCATAATCTTCATGAAGAGAGTCTCCTATGTTGTCACTTTCATATACTAGTGGGAATCTTTCATTATAGAACTTGGCTTGTATATTCCAATGATGGGCTTCCTCAAAATGCCCTAGGTCTTCGTGAGCAAGCAAGTTGGATGCACACCCACTTAGTTTCTTTTGTTCAGCTTTCATACACTTATAGCTCTAGTGCATCCGTTGCATGGCAATCCCTACTCACTCACATTGATATCTATTAATGGGCATCTCCATAGCCCGTTGATACGCTTAGTTGATGTGAGAGTATCTTCTCCTTTTTTGTCTTCTCCACAACCACCATTATATTCCACCTATAGTGTTATGTCCACGGCTCACGCTCATGTATTGCATGAAGATTGAAAAAGTTTGAGAACATTAAAAGTATGAAACAATTGCTTGGCTTGTCATCAGGGTTGTGCATGATTTAAATATTTTGTGTGGGGAAGATGGAGCATAGCCAGACTATATGATTTTGTAGGGATAGATTTCTTTGGCCATGTTATTTTGAGAAGACATGATTACTTTGTTAGTATGCTTGAAGTATTATTATTTTTATGTCAATATGAACTTTTATCTTGAATCTTTCGGATCTGAATATTCATGCCACAATTAAGAAGAATTACATTGAAATTATGCCAAGTAGCACTCCGCATCAAAAATTCTGTTTTTATCATTTACCTACTCGAGGACGAGCAGGAATTAAGCTTGGGGATGCTGATACGTCTCCAACGTATCTATAATTTTTTATTGCTCCATGCTATATTATCCACTGTTTTGAATGTTTATGGGCTTTATTATACACTTTTATATCATTTTTTTGGGACTAACCTATTAACCCAAGCCCAGTGCCAGTTTCTATTTTTACCTTGTTTTAGAATATCGCAGAAATGGAAAACCAAACGAAGTCCAATTGACCTGAAACTTCATGGAACTTATTTTTGGATCAGAAGAAGCACATAAGACTTGGAGTGCACATCAAGGGATCTACAAGGAAGCCACGAGGCAGGGGCTGCGCCCACCCCCTGGGTGCGCCCTCCACCCTCGTGGGCCCCTCGTGGCTCCCTTGACGTACTTCTTCTGCCTATATATCTCCATATACCCTAAAACGATCAGGGAGCACAATAGATCGGGAGTTCCGCCACCAGAAGCCTCTGTAGCCACCGAAAACCAATCTAGACCCGTTCTGGCACCCTGCCGGAGGGGGAAATCCCTCTCCGGTGGCCATCTTCATCATCCCGGTGCTCTCCATGACGAGGAGGGAGTAGTTCTCCCTCGGGGCTGAGGGTATGTACCAGTAGCTATGTGTTTGATCTCTCTCTCTCGTGTTCTTGAGGTGATACAATCTTGATGTATCGAGAGCTTTGCTATTATAGTTGGATCTTATGATGTTTTCTCCCCCCTCTACTCTCTTGTAATGGATTGAGTTTTCCCTTTGAAGTTATCTTATCGGATTGAGTCTTTAAAGATTTGAGAACACTTGATGTATGTCTTGCCATGCGTATCTGTGGTGACAATGGGATACCACGTGATTCACTTGATGTATGTTTTGGTGATCAACATGCGGGTTCTGCCCATGAACCTATGCCTAGGGGTTGGCACACGTTTTCGTCGTGATTCTCTAGTAGAAACTTTGGGGCACTCTTTGAGGTTCTATGTGTTGGTTGAATAGATGAATCTGAGATTGTGTGATGCATATCGTATAATCATACCCATGGATACTTGAGGTGACATTGGAGTATCTAGGTGGCATTAGGGTTTTGGTTCATTTGTGTCTTAAGGTGTTATTCTAGTACGAACTCTAGGGATGTTTGTGACACTTATAGGAATAGCCCAACGGATTGATTGGAAAGAATAACTTTGAGGTGGTTTCGTACCCTACCATAATCTCCTTGTTTGTTCTCCGCTATTAGTGACTTTGGAGTGACTCTTTGTTGCAAGTTGAGGGATAGTTATATGATCCAATTATGTTATTATTGTTGAGAGGACTTGCACTAGTGAAAGTATGAACCCTAGTCCTTGTTTCAGTGCATTGCAATACCGTTTACGCTCACTTTTATCATTCGTTACCTTGATGTTTTTATATTTTCAGATTACAAAAACTATTATCTGCTATCCATATACCACTTGTATCACCATCTCTTCGCCGAACTAGTGCACCTATACAATTTACTATTGTATTGGGTGTGTTGGGGACACAAGAGACTCTTTGTTATTTGGTTGCAGGGTTGCTTGAGAGAGACCATCTTCATCCTACGCCTCCTACGGATTGATAAACCTTAGGTCATCCACTTGAGGGAAATTTGCTACTGTCCTACAAACCTCTGCACTTGGAGGCCCACCAACGTCTACAAGAAGAAGGTTGTGTAGTAGACATCAGACAACACGTGTCAGTGAGGGTGCGTTCCCTTGGTTGGGTTTTCGGCGTGCAGGAGCGACTGTGTGAGGGTGCGGTGCGACCGCGACGTGCAGGAGCGACTGTGTGAGGGTGCAGTGCGACCGTGACAGCCATGCGCAAGTGTACCTCCTTCTCATTTTGAAAACTTTAGGCAAGCTTGGCAAAAATGTGTGGCAAAGTTTGGCAATGCAAGGCCTAGACCCAAACAGGATAAGTACGTACGTACTAGGAGTACTAGTGTTAAAAAAGAAAGGCGGGGTTTTCCTTCGCGGGATTTAATCGATACAAATCCTTGTTTCACGTGTCAATTAATGGGTATTTTTTCTCCAAAGACCAAAGAGCTAACCATCACACTCCTCATCGCTTGATTAATGCAGCGCCATGCAAACCAACCTTCTCACTTCCGCATGCATGCAGGGGATATTAATGTCCTTGCTTGCTAACCCCATCAATTTTGCCTCGGTTAGTGTTAGTGGCCCTTTGCAAATTGTAATTTTGATATACTGGCCTTGTGTACAAAAAATGGAGGTAGTAACTATATTTGACTTCCTTCCCCATTGCGGTGACGTCGACGATATCTTTTTTTTGGTGGTTTGGCAAAGTGCGTTCAACGGAGAACACCATTGAGGGAGACCACGGTAAGTTGTTCGCAAGTGCCGCCTACAAGCCGAGACAACCGCCTTATTTGCATCCAGGAAGTCCTTTACTAGTACTACTAGGAGTACTAGTGCGGTGAGATGGTTTCTCGAAGAAGACGATGGATAAGCGGAGTCAGCGAAGAGTGAAATGATGGTTGCTTCGTCCGTGCTTTTGTGATTTGACGCCTCACTGCTTTGTGATTTGTGATAGAAGGGACAGGGGAGTAGACTCTATGCTCTATACTATACTACATGCATCCAAGCATGGGAGAAAGAGGAGAGACGTTGCATTTTTCTATTCCTTCAATCAATCAATCAGGGAGCTTCGGTTCCATCTTTTTGGCTTTGGCAACACCGTCCACAATGGTTCCCACGATGCCAAAAGCTATTTTCACATTTTGACACACATTGTGGATGCCCTTAACCGTACCACTTTGTTTTGCTCCTGTGTGCTATCTATACGAATCTCAATTATATTGATCTAAAAAATTATAGAATCAAGATTAGTAAAAAGGAGGTGATTTTGCCGCGCGGATGGCGGGGGACGTTTCTTATTTGAGCAATGCTACATCCACGTAATGGTTTATGTAAAGTTACGAACTGATGTGATGTGGGACTATGTCAGATTTCGGGTTCCGGCAGACCCTTAAGGTTCGAACACTGGGGTGCGCACGGAGATCTCTCCCCTACCGATCTACGCCCAATCTCCTCGCGTGATCTCAGCTGGAAACAACAAAAAACACAAGGGACACGAGGTTTATACTGGTTCGGGCCATCGTTGTGGTGTAATACCCTAGTCCAGTGTGTGGTGTGGTGGATTGCCTCAGGGGCTAATGATGAACAGTACAAGGGAAGAACAGCCTCGTGAGAGGTGTTCTTGAGCTGGTGTGATGAACTGCTAGGGTGAGTTCAGTCGCCTCTCTCTCTCTCTCTGCTAGGGTTCTACCCGATCTCTAGATGTCCCTCTACTCTGTGTGGCTATTTCTACTTATAGAGGCCCTGGGCCTCTCCCCAAATAATGAGCGGGAAGGGCGCCAACAATTGGCCATTTTGAAGGGGAACATCCAGTACAAGTTATCCTAACCAAAGGTGGTCTTCGGCTGCCAAAACTACTGGTGATGGCGCAGTCTTGGGCTCCATGGTGACCTCCGTCCTGCCACTCTGCTGGTCTTGGTCTCGTTGCACCGGAATGGTAACCTTTGCCTGATGCCTTGGCCTATGCTTGCCCCCTTTGCACCAAAGGGGAAACAAGGACACTGCGTAGGCCGGCGCCCGCCTGGCGCCCTCTTGGTCTCGAACATCATGGCTTGCATCACAGGCTCCTCGCGAGGTACCCCTGCCTTGATCTCTCCACCTCCTCGCGAGCCTGCCTGACGAGGCTGCCTGTGAGGAAGCTTCCTGTCGTCCGCCCCGCGAGGCTTGGCCCCTCGCGAGGGTCTTGAGCTTGAGCTAATGAAGATGGGCCGCGCTGGGCCCCTACTTGAGCCACGCCGCAGGCCGCAGGCAGGCAAGTCTAGGGACCCCCATTCCCAGAATGCCGACAGTAGCCCCCGGGCCCAAGGCACGCCCGGGCTTGGCCTAGCAGGAAAGTGAAGGGGCAAGCACGAAGCTTCGCGGGCCCTAACAGCCTGCGGCCTTGGGCGCCGCGTAGCGATTGATTCGACGTGGGCGACTGCGCTTCCCCACGACGCCTCGGCGACCGCACGACTTGGCAAGTCCCTGCATGCAGAGAACCGATCATGATTACCTGCGATCGTCCCCATGGCCCCAAAGAGGTTCTCAGTTGCGGAGAAAGGAAAGGCCCCCCAGG